>NW_020957374.1:47021-48365 GCF_003031625.1 Empidonax traillii | reverse complement strand
TGAGGTTCTGTGGTGTCCCAGTTGCACAGTGATTCCATCAGGTCCAGAGTGTCCCAGCACTCCTTTGAATCCAGGAGGCCCTGCAGTGTCACAATGGCCCTTGGTGCTGTGAGGTTGCCCAGGGTCACAATGGCCCCTTTGTCTCCACATGGCCCTGCAGGGTCACAATGTCACAGTGTCACAGTGTCACAGTGTCACAATGTCACAGTGTCACAGTGTCACAATGTCACAGTGTCACAGTGTCACAGTGTCACAATGTCACAGTGTCACAGTGTCACAATGCCCCCTTGATTCCAGGAGGTTCAGCACCTTCCCAGGACTCCTTTGGTTCTGTGACACCCTGGAGTGTCATCAAGGCCCCTGGATTCTGTGAGCTGCCCCAGTGGCCAAGGGCCTTTGGCTCCATCAGGCCTTGCACTGTGACAATGGCCCTTGGATTCCAGGAGGTTCCAAAATGTCACAATGGCCCTGATACCAAAAGGTGGCAGAAACAAACACCTCCACCCCAATTTGTAAGTATTAAGAAGCAGGAATTGTTCTTTATTCAGCACTGGATGTTGGCAGGGAAGCTCCTGTAACCCAAGGTGCCAAATGACAGATGGACAGGGCTTCTTATTGCACACTCTGGTTACATATTCATGAGATGTTCAGGTCTGCTTAATACATATCCATTAGTTTGTTTCACAGAGTCAACCCCCTGGGGGTCCTTCTTTGGTCCTTCCAGGCTTCCTCTGTTGCCTTGCCCTCAGTTCTTGAGCAGGCCCATCGACATCCTGTTCCACCACCAAAACCTGTTATGTTTTTTCTTCACCTTACCTGGGGAAACAGCTTATTTACATCCTATTAGTTTGAGTTACATCCCTGATCTAATTCTCCAGGACTTAACGAAGAGTACATTGTCCAATATTTGGGCCTTTTGGGACACTGTGTGTCAACTTTCTATTTCTCCCATCACCATCCCATGGCACGGGCAGGACATCCAGGGGATCAGGCCCAGCCAGTGTGGGGTTGGGAAAGGCAGGTCCTGCCTGACCAACCTGGTCTCTTTCTGTGACAAATGACCCCCTCAGCAGCTGAGGGAAAGGCTGGGAATGTGTCTGTGCTGACTTCAGGAAAGCCTTTTGTTATAAGTTAGTTTAAGAATTTAGACAACTTAGTTCCAATTAAAAATTGATAAATTTATTAAGCAAGCGATAATAAAGCAAACAGCGCTGGGTGGCCTGGGGGGCCAGCGCCCCGCCAGAGACACACACACCCTGCTTGAAAACCGGGCCTTTGTACTTTCTCGATATCAGTTGTTGAATATTCATTCATTGTCCGTTTGTTGCCTTAAAAGGTAATTCC
>NW_020957374.1:42824-45436 GCF_003031625.1 Empidonax traillii | reverse complement strand
GCAGGAACTCAGAGTCACTGGTTCCAGGTGGCAAATGGACTGTGGGATGTTTCTGTGAGAGCCCATAATGGCTGTGCTGCTTTCAGGGGGAGTCCAGTTAAATTTCTTCCCCATGGCCAGTGCAGGGCTGTGTTTTGGATTTGTGCTGAACACAGGGTTGATAATCACAGAGTCACAGAATGTGCTGAGGTGGAAGGGACCCACAAGGATCATCCAGTTCAACCCTTAGCCCTGCACAGGACCATCCCCAAGGGTCACACCATGAGCCTGAGAGGATCATCCAAAACACTCCTTGAGCTCTGTCAGCCTTGGTGCTGTGCCCACTGCCCTGGGGAGCCTGTTCAGTGCCAACCACCCTCTGGGGGAAGAACCTTTTCCCAAGATCCAGCCTAACCCTGCCCTGACACAACTCCAGGCCATTCCCTCAGTGCTGTCCCTGGTCCCCCCAGAGCAGAGCTCAGGGCCTGCCCCTCCTCTGCCCCTGCCCAGGAAGTTGTGGCTGCAGTGAGGTCTCCCCTCAGTCTCCTCTTCTCCAGCTGAACACACCAAGTGCCCTCAGTGTCCTCACACACCTTCCCCTCCAGGCCCTTCCCCATCCTCGTGGCCTCCTTTGGACACTCTCCAATGGCTCAATCTCACCCTTCCATTGTGTCTCCCCAAACTGCCCCAATCTTGCAGGTGAGGCCGCCCCAGGGCAGAGCAGAGCGGTAACATGGAAAGCACAGAAACTCGTGGCATCAAGGGGTCACTGTGACACTGTGGGAACTCATGGAATGAAGGGGCCATTGGGACCCTGCAGGGCCTGGTGGAACCTTGTCTGTTGGGAAACACAAAGGGATGTGTGTGGGGGTTTCATTGACAACCAGGAGAATTTTGGAGAGGGACCTTTACACATCCAGATCTTGGTGTGTCCACACAGCTCTGTTGTCTTAAGAGACCATGGAGAAAAAGACTCCAGGCCAATTTAGGGAGGAGATAAGATAAAGAGACCTGGTCCTCTAATGAGTTGTTAGGCCTAGAGGAACACACACCATGTGTGCCCCCCCAGACAGGGGTTCTAGGATTTTATAAGAAGGTCCATCCAATCCCAGGTTTATGCAGCCCTGGTTCTGCCCCATTCTGCCCCCTGACACACCCCTTCAGGAACTGGGTTTGGTGTCTTTGGGACCCCTTCTGCCTCATCTTCATCTTCTTCACAGCACACACAATCCTGGGAGTTCCTAAAGAGTTCTGCCTAGAAAATCACTGTATCTGGGTGATACCTTCTGGTCCAGGCCTTAGGATGTTTTTCTACAATTCTACTTTGAAAAGAAGACTAAAAATTGTGTTTAGAGGGATTGATATGGAATGGGATAGTAGGGTTGGGTATGTGTAACTACTCTGTTAAGGGTAAGGGATATGATACAGCTACATTAAAATATACATTCACTACACAACTAGTTCTAAAATCTACAAAAGGTAAAAAAAAAAAAACAAAAAGGTCTGAGACATCAGTGTGAATTGACTGTGGTGTGAGTGTTGTTCTTGTGAATCTATAATTCAGTCTCTGTTCACTTGTAGTAAATGCTACTGAATCCCTTGATAACTGTTAAGTTGGTCAATGATTAAATTCTTCTAATCTCTTTTGCCCCCTTATCTTTGGATCCAAACCCTTTGCACCCTGACCCTCTTGCATCCCAAGGTTCTGTGTGAATCATTCCCTTCCATTAAAAAGAAAAAAGCTATTATTTGGGAGCTGCTTTTAAAATTTTCCTCCTCAGCTAAACTACAAAACAACTCCAAGTAGTTTTTGAAGACATAAAGACATGAAGACAATTAAAAAAAAAAAAAAATTTGTTTGTCTGTATTTTAATGAGCCCCACAGTGTGTTCAGAGACAAGTCCATCATCCTGAGGTACTGAGAGAAGATCGAAGAAGTTGCTCAAGAAGTCAGAAGCCAAACCCCTGATCCTGATGTGTCCACACATCTCTGCCTGGGTGTGGGTGTGAACTGACTGTGGCGTGAGTGTTGTTCTTGGGAATCTATAATTCAGTCCCTGTTCAATTGTAGTAAATGCTACTGAATCCCTGTGAAAAGGGAATGTTGAAAATGTTGAAAGTTGGTCAATGATTAGGTGCTACTAATCTCTTTTGCCCCCTTTACTTTGTGTCCAAATCCTTTGCATCCTGACCCTTTTGCATCCCAAGGCTCTGTAGAAATCATTCCCTGTCATAGAAAAATTATATTTTTGTGACTTCCACTTTAAAATCTTCCTCATTAGCTAAACTACATAACAACTCCAATTAGTCATTGAAGAACTGAAAACACGAAGATAATTAAAGGAAAGAAAATAATTTGTTTGTCTGTATTTTAATGAGCCCCATAGTGTTTTTAGAGACAAATCCATTGTCCTCAACTACTGAGACAAAATTGAAGAAGCTGCTCAAAAAGTCAGAAGCCAAACTGCCAGTCCCTTGAAGCATTGCTGGGCCCCACTGAGGGCAGGCACTGACAAAGCCTCCCCAGGGACTCCTGAGAGCAGATCCTTGCAGGCCAGGAGTGCAGGCAGACAAAGGAAAGTGTCTTGTGGTGGCCTGAGGGGCAGAGGCAGCTGCCAGAGCCAAGGGCACAA
>NW_020957374.1:40498-41928 GCF_003031625.1 Empidonax traillii | reverse complement strand
CAACCCCCTGGGCCTGCTCTGGGCCCTGCAGGTCCTTGCCCTGCTCCCAAGGGCTCTGGGGGTGCTTCATGCTCAGGCCTTGGGCTTTAGAGCTCAGGGTGGGGATTGGGCACAACTTTGGCAGGTTTGTTGTTCTGCTGGCAGGGTCTGGGTCATGATGAGGGGAAGAGCTTTTTGGGCTGGGTCAGGTTAAAGCTTGGCTTTTCATACTGGTATTACAAGCTTGGAAATGGAGTGGGCATTGGAGTACAAATAAGAGTCTGGAGTTCTGGGTTTGGTCTTTTTTTTTCTTGGATTTAGAGTTGTGGATTCCTTTTAATGGGAGGGGCAGCACTTTTGGGTTAGTGTTGAGATTACAAATAGAGTAAAGGTCCATCAGGAATGTTTGCACAGTCAGTGTTTCAGCACCCTCAGCATTCCCTGAACCTGTTTTTATCTCATCAAAATCTTCCATATTTGTTGGCCATTTCCTTTTCCCTCCCCCAAGAATCCCATCCAGCTTTTTCCCAATTTTCCTGACCTCCCCAAAACCTTTCCTCTGGGCAGGGTCACCTTTATGATGACCCTCCTGACCCCTGAGCATCTGCCTGCCCTCCTTGGCCAGTCCGTTCCTGGGGACAGCCCTGGCAGCCCAGCCCCCAAGGGCACAGGATGTGCTGCTGTGCTGGAGAGGACCCTCCTCAGCCTGTGCAGCAGGGCTGGAGGTGGGGGATTCCCTGTCCCTCCCCAGCTGGGCCCTTCCTGCCTCTCACACTTGGGCACTGGAGCTGCCCTGGGGGCATCTCTGGGGATGTGGCCACCCCTGGGACTGCTCTGGGAAGTCATGGCCTGAAGCCATGAGTGTGGATTTTGGGAGAGAGTAGAAACCTCTGCAGAACAGAACTCTTGGTAATTGCTCAAGGCTTCCTTTTCAACATTTCAAGGGTTACTTTTTTTTTTTATTTTTAGAAATTTTTCCAATTTTTTCATTGTTTTCTTTCACTGAAAAACCAAACCCATATTCTATGACCTGATTCACTTACTGTATGAACAGATCTGTACAGCTACTCATTAAAAAAAAAATAAATTCTTCAAATGATTCAAATGAAGAAATATTGCTCAGTAGAGCTCCTCAATGTTTTGAATAAATTTCACATCTCTAATTTTGCCTCTTTTTCCCCTCAGCACTCTGGGATGTCACCTGCTCTGCCTGTCTGAGATGCCCCACACCCTGAGGGATGGACAAGGCAATTGTGATTGTTCTTGGCTGGTCTGTGACCACTGTCCTGGGGCAGCTTTCCCAGGGTGTGCAGCACCTGGAAAAGACCAGACCCTGCTCTGCTGCTCCTTCCCATCCCTCCCAGGAGGGCTGGTTTTGTGAGGAGCCTGCAGAGCCCCCACCCTGCCCACTCCCACCCTGCAGCTCAACCCTGGGGTTTTCCCTCCCTGGC
>NW_020957374.1:35032-36446 GCF_003031625.1 Empidonax traillii | reverse complement strand
GCTCTGCTGCCTGGAGCTGTCCCTGCCAGCAGCTGCTTCCCTGGGCCCAGGGCTGGGCCCTGCAAGTGCTGCCAGAGCCCATCCCAGCCCTGGGGGCTCAGCTCTGCCCTGCAGAGCCCTCCCAGCAGCACAGGGCACTGCCCAGGGGCAGCTCTGCCTGGGCAGGCTCTGATGGCAAAGTCAGAGCAATGCTGAGGTGGCTGGTAAAGGGTCTGCGATGCTGCCTGTGAGGTATGGCATGATGATTCCTTATAATCCCTGCTTCATTCACCTCAAGAAGAAAAAGACTTGAAATTTCAGTTCCTTCTCATGGACTGAGAGAATAACTTCTACGTCCCTTTGCCTACACAGAAAACCCAAAGCAAAAGTAGAAAGGACAGGGCACATACCAGTCAGGCAGCCCTGACATCCTGTGCTTCATTTAAACTCTCCTGTACCATCTCCTTTAGTCATCTGGAGCTGTGAGCAGCTTTGAAACCTGCTGTCCTCTGGCATTGGAAGGATCCTGCTCTGCCCTTCCAGAGGTTGCTGCTTCCCCACAGCCCTTCTCCCCCAGCCCTGGGAGCAGCTCCCCAGCCCGGCTGAGGCTGCCCCTGGCAGGTGGCAGAGCTGCTGCCCCGGCACAGCCCCTGGGCTGCAGGGCCCTGCTCTGCAGGACAGCTTGGGGCAGCCTGGGGGGCACAGCCCAGCTTCCCAGCCCTGCAGGAGCCCTGGCAGAAGGGAACCCTGCTGGGATGTGCCTGGGATGCTGCAGCTGGGACTGGGATGTGCCAGCGTTAGGAGATCTTTGCACAACCTGCAGGCACATTGCCCTTCATCCTGACTTACCATGAGGAACCCTGAAAATATTCCTTCTCCAGTGGATCTTCCTCTCGGCTTCCCTCCAAGCCCAGGGCTCTGTGTAACCTCTCTTTGCCTTGTTTTGTGCCCTGGGTGCTGCAGGCAGTGCCCTCAGCCCTGCTGGGCTGTGCAGAGGAGCTGCTCAGCAGCAGAGCTGTGTCTTTGAAGCTGTTCTTGGTCGCCAGGAGCTCCCTGTGTGCCAGGAGCCCTGCCCAGCTCAGCAGCACAGCAACAGCCCCAGGCATTTCATCACCCTGGAGGCTTTGGGAATGAGTCCCTGAGCCTCAGTCCCTTAGAGGAAGTTGAGGAAACTCTAAAGAATTTAAAGTTAAAGTCAAACTTTGAAGTTTCTTGTAGTGCTAATGGGTCCCACTGAGGGACACGCATGAGAAAGTCATCTCAGGGTTCAATTAGAGCAGAAAACTACAGACAGTGATGACAAGGATGGACAAACAAGGCAAAGGTGGCTCTGATGCTGAAGAAACATTGACTTGTTTCCTCAATCCAAAGGACCAAGGCCTGACCCCCAGCCCCTGGGAAGGCAGATCCTGTCCCTGCCTCATTGCTCAGGGCT
>NW_020957374.1:27376-29956 GCF_003031625.1 Empidonax traillii | reverse complement strand
GCAAATGCTATTGAATCACTTGCTAACTGTTAAGTTGGTCAATAATTAAGTGCTACTAATCCCCTTTGCCCCTTGTCTTTGTGTCCAAATCCTTTGCACCCTGACCCTCTTGCATCCCAAAGCTCTGTGTAAATCATTCCCTTTCAAAGAAAAAATATACTTTTGTGAGGTCCACTTTAAAATCTTCCTCCCTAGCTAAGCTACAAAACAACTCCAATTAGTTAAGTCTTGAAGACATGAGGATAATTAAAGGAAGGAAATAATTTGGGTTTCTGTATTTTAATGAGCCCCACAGTGTGTTCAGAGACAAGTTCATTGTCATCAGCTACTGAGAGAAGATTAAGGAAGCTGCTCAAGAAGTCAGAAGCCAAAGTGCCAGTCCCTTGAAGCATTGCTGGGCCCCACTGAGGGCAGGCACTGACAAAGCCTCCCCAGGGACTCCTGAGAGCAGATCCTTGCAGGCCAGGAGTGCAGGCAGACAAAGGAAAGTGTCTTGTGGTGGCCTGAGGGGCAGAGGCAGCTGCCAGAGCCAAGGGCACAAAGGCCTGGGTGCCTTTGGACCTTGCAGCCCTGCCAGAGCCCTTGGCCATCTGTGCTGCAGGCTGTGCTCCCCTGGCCCTGCTGCTCCTCTGGCCTTGCAGGCTGCACACACCCCTCCTGCTTTGCCACCCCCCTGCCAGCAGCATTTCTGGGCTCTCCCTGATGGCTCTGCTGTCCCCCAGCTCTGGCTGTTCCCTTGAACACAAAGCTATGGGATGATCCTGACTCCTCCTCGATGACCTGTGGTGCCAAGGGTCTCCATTGAGCGACATTTCTTTTTCCGAACCTTCAGTCTGAACCTTCCATGCTACTCTTTGTGGAGATTTGATTGTATTTTCAGTATGGAGAAAAGCTCCATCCTGACAGGTCTCTTCTAGACCCTCTCCAGTTCTTCCTCAGTCCTCCAGAATAGGAGCCCCACACCCAGACAGACCAGACAAGATTTGGTGACCCCAGGACTGAGTCCAGGGGGGTGACAACTCCCCTGTCTGGGTGTCCACAGTGCCCCTAAGGCAGCCCCATGTGCAGTTGGCCTTCAGTCAAGGGGCCGCTCTGATTCTTTGTAAGGTCAGGGAATCAAGTGGCAGTGTGACACTGCTGGGCCTCCTGGAACCAAAGGAATGCAGGGACACTGTCCAATCTCCTGGAACCAAGGGGCCACTGTGCCTGCCCAGCACTCCATGGAATCAAGCAGAGCCGCTGCCTCCCCCCTCCCACCGCACGGACCGGAGTCACCAGCTCTGCCCCGCTTGGACCCCTCTGGAGTCAGCGTGTTCTTGGGCAGCACAACTGAGCTCAGACCAGAGAGTTTCCCACAGTTTGCTTTGTCCCCTCTTTCCCAGGGGTTTGGTTTTTGTTCTTTGTTCATTCAGGAGGAAAAGGGGTAAGGGAGGCATGTGTTGATCCCTGGTTTGATCTGTTTACAAAAGGGAGTTGGGACAGGGGGGGAGAGAGGAGGCAATTTCTGTCTCTGCTGTTGCTTTGAACTGTTCTGTTGGTATTGCTGGTTTTGCTGCTGTATTTCTTGTCAGTGAACTGGTATTTTTTTCACTGATATCTCCTTGTATTTTGTCTTCATGTATTGGTGGAGAATAAAAGGAGAGTGAGTTCATTTTGTTGGAGTTCCCTCCCCAAGATGTGTCTTTAAACCAGGACAGGTTGCTCAAGGGCTCCCTGAAATTTGGCATCATCCATAAAGGACCTGAAAACACCTTTATGTTCCAATGTACAGAGACATAATAAAGATGTTCTGAAGTGGTGTTCAAGGGCTGGTCACTGAGGCATTTCCCCAGGAAGTTGCTGCCAAGAGGACTTTGTACCATGGATTTTATTTGACACTGTTCATTCAGCCAACTTCCCACCCACCACACCTTCCACCTTTTCAATCCAGCTCTCACCAATCTGACTCTAAGGAGACCACAAGAGACCACGTCACAGGCCTTGATAAAGTCTGGGCACACAACATCCCCTTCCTTTCCCTCCCACAGGGGTTTCTGCAATCCCTGCCTTGTCCTTCCCATGCCTGGCAGTGGCTGCAGGAGGACTTGCCATGTGCCCTTCCCTGCTGAGCCTGAGCAGTCTGGAACTCTGCCAGGCCTCCTCGCTGCCCTGTTTGCAGACTGGTTCCATCTCTGCCTTTGCCAATGCCCCAGGAACCTCTGGGATGGCTCTGGCCTGTGCAAGTGTTAGGGAGAGTCTCCTCTCTGAGCAGGAATTTAGAAAGCAAGGGGGTCCTTTCTGCCCCTCGTAGCTCAACATGAGGCTTCTCTGAAAAACTTTGTCCAAGCCCTCCACCCCCACCCCCAAGCCGTGACACACGGGCATGTCTTGTCCATGCAGGGCAAACATGGGCTGCTGAGCTGGTCATTTCTGTCCCTCCTTGGAGGGAAGAACAACCTCCCTGCCCTGGGCTGAGAGGCCAGTGCTGGGAACAGCCTGGCTGTGCAAGGGCACTGCTGGGTGCCCCCACCCTGAGCCCTCCCACACTTGTGCTGCTCCTGCTGTTTTCCTCTGCAGGGCCTTGTGTTGGGCACAGCCTGC
>NW_020957374.1:17941-22705 GCF_003031625.1 Empidonax traillii | reverse complement strand
CAGAGGAGCTGCTCAGCAGCAGAGCTGTGTCTTTGAAGCTGTTCTTGGTTGCCAGGAGCTCCCTGTGTGCCAGGAGCCCAGCCCAGCTCAGCAGCACAGCAACAGCCCCAGGCATTTCATCAGCCTCGGGGGCTTTGGGGATGAGTCCCTGAACATCAGACCCTGAGGAGAGTTGCAGGAACCTCTTGACATACCAAAGTGAGATTGAAACTGGAAAGTTTCTTGTAGTGTTAATGGGTCCCACTGAGGGATGCAACTGAGAAAAGATCTTGTTAGAGCACAAACCTGGAAACTGTAATGACAGAAGAGACCTTCAAGATCTTCTGTTTGAACTTTTAATAACCACCACAATAATCACCCCTAAACCACATCTCAGAGTGCCATATCCAGATGCCATCTGAACACTGCCAGAGACTCCATCACCTCCATAAGAATCTTATTCCAATAATTAAACATTCAGTGAAAAATGAATCTAGAGGATCAAGGTGCACTGTTTCTAAAATTGGCGATAGAGTAAACAATGATTGTCAAGAAATATTAAGGTCCCTCAAAGATCCCACTCCAATGGACGTGGTTAAGGAGTGTCGCAATATAGGATCCAACACGTACAACAAATCCCTACCAGCTGAAGTCCTGGCAGTGCAACCACAACAGAAGGGGCTCCGTGTCACCACTGCACACAAACAGGACATTGTAAAAGGGATTGCCCTCAGCTGAAAAGAAGAGCCCCTACAGTACCACCCAGCTTGTGTCCCCGATGCCAAAAGCGATTGCCCTGGGCCAGTGACTGTAGATCACTCTTGGACCGAGAGGGGAGGCCGCTTTCCCTGAAAGCTGCACAAAGGCTGGCCTCGATTTCGAGAAATGGGGAGCTGAGCACGAAGGGCAGAGATGATAAAAAATGTCCCACAAATCAAGCACACCCAGCTGCTCCCCTCACTCCCAGACAGAGACTCAGAGCAAGTGTCTCTAGGGTGGAGTTGGCATCTCCCCACCAACTCACAAGAAGCAGTGACAACTACCAAACAGTTCTTGTGAGACCAACAAATAACCTGCTGGAAAATACATTTTAACTGGGGCTGCTCCATCTAATAATACAGGGTTTACAGTTATCCCACAATCAGTGACTGTAGACAACCCTAAGGCATTAGAAGTGACTGTAAAAGCTCTATTTCCACCCGTGGAGCCAGACACAGAAACACCCGTTGCCAGTTTAACCCCCATTGCTGTAGGGGGGGACACTTTGGACTCTGTGCTGATGGTCCAGGGGTCACAGTCTGTTTTACTCCATCAGCCAATGCCAACCTGCAGGGTATTTTTTCCCAACACTAACCAATGTGCTCGAGTTCAAGGTCTTACAGACACAGGAGCAGACGTCACGATCTTTGCAGAGAGCGACTGGCCGAAGGAATGGAGCACTACGGAGCCCTGCATCGACATCAAAGGGGTAGGAGAGCCCAAACACCACTCCAAAGTGTCTCCACTTTACTGATTGAAAGATTAGAGGGTAAAACTGCCTCAGCAAAGCCCTATGTCCTTAATATCCCAATGACCCTCTGGGGCAGAGATATGAGAGGACAATGGGAAGTCCAACCAACTACCTCAAATTTAAAAGGCCACTGGTGAGCTGCAATCTCCTTATCTCTGTTTGCCAAAGACTCGTTGCAGACGTGTTATCACCAGTCCATCGACAGTTTCCCCAATACCATCGTATCTCACTCTAGGGACGATCTCTTGCTGGCAGCGCAATCCGAGGGACAACTCCTGCAAGTGCATTTGTCTGTGAAAACTGCACTATTGACACATGGTCTGAAATTGCACCGGGGAAAGAACAAGTGACAGTTCCATGGAAATACCTTGGATTTCAAATTAATAACACCACTATTCAGCCCCAGACTGTTACTTTACCCACTGACATCCACACCTTAAATGATTTGCAGTCACTACTGGGCTTAATCAGTTGGGTTAGGCCTCTGTTAGGTGTAACAACAGACACACTGAAACCGCTCTTGCAGCTCCTGGAAGGGGAGGCACACTTAACCTGTCCTCAGTGCTTAACACCGGCAGCCCTGGCAGTATTAAAGGAAATAAATCAAAGACTGAGTTCCTGTCAGAGTAAAAGAAAAGTGTGTGGGTTACCTGTTGTTTTAGTAATTTTTAAAGATATCAAACAACTTATGCTCTAATAGGATAATTAGAATTAAAAGGCAAAGATTTCCTGTTATGGGAATGGGTTTTTTTAAGCTTTCAGTTTTCCAAACCCATTCCTCCATATCCTGAGAAGCTCTCCAAGGTCTCCCACAAAAGCAGATTGCGGCTCTGTTCCTCTGTCTACTGTTCAACTAACTCAATTGCAGATTCATAGCTCTGATTTTCAGTTAGCCATTGCTGATTACAGGGGTCAATTTTCAGTTCACCTTCCCTCTATTCTTTTTTTGCAGCTGCTGGCCCTTACTCAGCCAGAACTAACACACAACTACTCTTCTGTTCCACTAACAAGTGCAGAACTGTGCTCACAGATGGTTCTGGCAGAACGTCTAACGCAGCAGTCACCTGGCTCAGAGCAGGAAAATGGGAATATGACACACACAAGGTAAGAGGTTCCTCTCAGATAGCAGAGCTCTCTGCAGTCATACCTGCATTTCAACTATTTCCTGAGCCTTTAAACATTGTTTCCTATTCAACCTCTGTTATTGGAGCAGTCCAACGAATTGAGAATTCATCCATAAAAGATATCTCCCAATTACAATCAGCTCATATGTTCAAATCATTACTGTAGGAAATTAGTCATCATAAACACAAATTCCACATAATCCACATTCATTCTCACACTTCTTTCCCAGGGCCCATCCCAGCAGGAAATCATGTGGCAGATCAAATAGCTCATACAGGGCACCTTGCCCAAACTGTAGTAATTCCTGACAATTTCAAAAAAGCAAATCTGTCCCACAGATTTTTTCACCAAAATGGAAAATCCCTCAAAAGAACATTCCACCTTATACTATCTGAAGCCATAGCAATTATTTCTGTGTGCCTTGACTGCCAGAAACTTACTTCTCTACCATCTGAGGGGGTAAACCCTTGTGGAATTAACCCACTGGACATCTGGCAGTAGAGTATAAGGCATTATTCACCATTTGGAAAATTAAAATACATCCATGTGTCCGTTGGCACATGTTCTGGTGCCATTGCAGCAGCAGCACATGAAGGAGAGAAGGCCAAGTTGTCAAACAACACTTTCTATCTTCAATATCAGTCCTTGGCATCCCCAAAACCATAAAAACATATAACGTACTGGCATACACTTCTCACTCTTTAAAAGAATTTTTCAACATGTGGGGCATCTCCCATGTCACAGGGATCCCCCACTCCCCCACTGGTCAAGCAGTGCTAGAGCGTGCTCATCAAACACTCAAGAATATGTTAAACGAACAACAAAACACCACAATTGGACTGAGATGGTGAGTGTGGGAATGGTTGGGGTTTGGCCGATGTGCTGCTAAAGTCATCCACTGATTTTGGTCTCCTTTCTTGGAGCTGAGGAAGAGAAGAACCCAGGGACTGCAGGAACCCCTGAGCCAGTCCAAGGGACGTGCTTTTGGAAGGTGGATGGACAGGCCCAGCTCTCTGCAAGATAAGTGGAGGGCTCTGAGCCAGAGAGGGGATGAGAGCCAGGTACAGGCTTGGGAATTGCCAGGAGGGCTTTTGAAATGAGGGTAGGGAGGGGATGTCTAAGAACAAGTCCCTTAGGAGAGGGAAGTGGAAAGGTTGAGTTTTGGCCCCAGCATTGGGGTGTGCAGGGCAGAGCAGAGAATCTCCCCCATGTAAGATTCTTGTGGGTCTGTCTTTGCAGTTCTGACAGGCACTACTTGTCATGGCCTATCCTCTCCATTCTAGGATAGTTCCTGACAAGCAAAGAACCAACACCCCACACCAGCACAGTCAGACCATCCCATGTGCTCTGAGCCCTTTTGTGATGTCACGGCCTATCCTGTCCATTCTGGAAGAGCCTGTGGATACCAAAAAACCAAGCCCCTACCTTGTGACAGTTCAACCCCATCTGTGTGCCAAAGGTTCCTTTGCGATGTCACAGCCCATCCTCTCCATTCTGGAATAGCCCCTGGAAACCAAAGAACCAACATTACAAAATGTCAAAGTGCAGCCCCACCCATCTGCCATGGGCCCCTTTGTGATGTCACGGCCTTTCCCCCAGGAAAGAAAGCCTGTAACCTTTGGCTTTGAGGTTCAGTTGGTGGGGCACCTGGGCACTCCACAGGCAGCAAGAGCTTTCTGTCTTGCCACCTTTTGTCTGGGAAGAATGTTTGACCATATTCAATTTTGGGAGTCTCCCTAGGAAGTTCAGTGCAGGGCTCCTGTCCCAGTT
Organism: Empidonax traillii; assembly: GCF_003031625.1. NCBI lineage: Eukaryota > Metazoa > Chordata > Aves > Passeriformes > Tyrannidae > Empidonax > Empidonax traillii. The sequence continues at coordinate 18,321 of NW_020957374.1, read as the reverse complement.
TAAAAGAGACACAGGTGTTTTTCTGAGGATGAGTTATGAGAAAAGACCAAAACTCCTCCCTCTAAGCAATTAAAAATCAAAAATTAAGAGGCTCCAATTGAAGGAAAAGAAACTATGGAAAAGGAAAAATAACAGCCCTTGATTAAAAGGTATGTGTGTATTGGTAGAAACAATGAAAGAAAACAAGTAACATAACCAAACAATACTCCTATACCCACCAAAAATCCCCCTCAAAACCAACCAATAAACAAGCAAAGGACAAAAAGTAAACAGTTCAGTTTGTGCCCTTTGGTGCAATTCTAACCACAGGCAACAGGGGGTGCCGTTGGGTCACTAAAGATGCAGAACTTGTAGTGTCCTGTGCCAGTCACCAGGGGGCG
>NW_020957374.1:14567-17665 GCF_003031625.1 Empidonax traillii | reverse complement strand
TATACCCACCAAAAATCCCCCTCAAAACCAACCAATAAACAAGCAAAGGACAAAAAGTAAACAGTTCAGTTTGTGCCCTTTGGTGCAATTCTAACCACAGGCAACAGGGGGTGCCGTTGGGTCACTAAAGATGCAGAACTTGTAGTGTCCTGTGCCAGTCACCAGGGGGCGCTGTTGGATCACTGGAGATGCTGAGCCTGCAGTTCTTTATGATGGCCAGCAGGGGGCGCTGTGGAATCACTGGTCATTGCCATGTAGGGGTAACACCCTCTGGGGTGTGTTGGAGAAACCGAAAATGGGTTTCCCTCCCCTTCCCCCACACACACTGGGAAAGGAGAGAGAGAGAGGGGGGAGAGAAAAAAACCAAAAAAGTCCTCCAAAATGGGAAAAACCCCTTATTCTATTCGGCTGGTTTAATTGTGTGGTTTAGTTTTTCTTCTCCCTTTGATGTGCACAAGGACCACTCTAAGAAAAGAAATCAGTGGGAATGGGGAAGGGGAAAAAACAACTTTCATAAGTAGTTCCTCTCCGATGAAAATCCACGCAGGATCCACAGCAGGCAACCAGGCTGAGAATAAAAAAACAGCACTGAGATCTCCTCCAACCTTGTTCCAGCTACAGCAGAAAGCCTGAACTCCTCCCCCCATTTCCCAGGGAATGAGGAAGAAAAAAGAAAAGGCAACAAAAAAAGAAGAGCTCCTAACCCCTGTTTCCCAGGAGATGAGATTCCGAGTCCTTAACAAGAAAACAGGTTCCTTTCTGCTCTTTAAGTGCCCACCTAACAGCTCTGAAGGCAGTGGGCAGAGGGGAGGGGAAAAAAACTCCTGCCGAATTCCTAAGAACCAGCAAAACCATGACCAGAACCCTCCAGTTTGCAACACTCCAAAGAGCGTCGCTGATGCCCAGGACAATTCTGATCCCCCTCAACAAACACTCCTCCAGCTGTGACCCTTGTCTGGTGGGAAACACAAAGGGATGTGTGGGAGGGTTTCACTGACAAAAGGGAGAATTTTGGAGAGGGACCTTTCCACACCCAGATCTTGATGTGTCCACACATCTCTGCCTGGGTGTGGGTGTGAATTGACTGTGGTGTGAGTGTTGTTATTGGGAATCTATAATTCAGTCACAGTTCAATTGCAGAAATTATAGTGAATCAATTGCTAACTGTTAAGTTGGTCAATGATAAAATGCTACTAATCTCTTTTGCCCCCTTATTTCTCTGTTCAAATCCTTTGCATCCTGACCCTCTTATATCCCAAGGCTCTGTGTAAATCACTCCCTTTCATAGAAAATTATATTTTCTTGACTTCCACTTTAAAATCGTCCTCCTCAGCTAAACTACAAATTAACTCCAATTGGTTGTTGAAGACTTGAAGACATGAAGACAATTAAAGGAAAGAATATAATTTGTTTGTCTGTATTTTAATGAGCCCCACAGTGTGTTTAGAGACAAATCCATCATCCTGAGGTACTGAGAGAAGATTGAAGAAGCTGCTCAAGAAGTCAGAAGCCAAACTCCCAGTCCCTTGAAGCATTGCTGGGCCCCACTGAGGGCAGGCACTGACAAAGCCTCCCCAGGGACTCCTGAGAGCAGATCCTTGCAGGCCAGGAGTGCAGGCAGACAAAGGCTCTGGCCAGTGTCACAATGGTCCCCTGATTCCATGAGACAACATTCCTAATTTAGTGTCCAGACTAGAGGGAAATCACAGGAAGGGCCATGGTTTGTCAGGACTTGCTTTATCTGAGTGAGCCCCGGGGGGCTTTTGGTGCTGAGTCCTTGAACCTCAGGGACTGAGGGGAGATTGTACAAACCTGTCCATAAGAGAAAGTCAGAAGGAAAACCCAAAGTATGTGGAAGCATTAATGGGTCCCCCTGAGGGCCATTGCCAAACAGGCTCCTCATGGACTCGGTGGAGATGAGAATTTGAGGCAATGATTGAACAAATCTCTCAAAGACTCTCTTTCTAAAGGAAAAGTTCCTTTAAAACCCTTGAATACAATGAAGCATTAATGGGTCCCACTGAGTGTCACTACTGACAAAGTCTCTCCAGGGACTAATTAAAGTAGATATAATTTGAGGCCATGATTGCACAAACCTCTTCAAAACTCAGAATCAAAAGAAAAGGCAAAGTACCTTAACAAACCTGTAGTACCTTGAAGCTTTAGCAAGCCCCACTGAGGGCCATTCCTGACAAAGGCTCTCAAGGGACTCATTAGAGCAGATAATTGGAGGCCAGGACTGAACAAACCTCTCAAAGACTCAGTGTCAAAAAGAAGTGTCTTAATAAATATATCTTGAGTGCCTTGAAGCATCAATGAGTCCCACTGAGTGTCACAACTGATTGAGAATCCCAACGGACTCATTAAAGCACATAATTGGAATCCATAACTGAACAAACCTCTCAATAACTCACTTTCAAAAGGAAAAGTTCCTTCAAAACCCTTGAGTACCTTGAAGCATTAATGAGCCCCACTGAGTGTCACTGCTGACAAAGTCTCTCCAGGGACTAATTAAAGTAGATAATTTGAAGCATGATTGCACAAACCTCTTCAAAACTCAGAGTCAAAAGAAAAGTCAAAGCACCTTAACAAACCTGTGGTACTTTGAAGCTTTAACAAGCCCCACTGAGGGCCATTCCTGACAAAGGCTCTCAAGGGACTCCTTAGAGCAGATAATTGGAGGCCAGGACTGAACAAACCTCTCAAAGACTCAGTGTCAAAAAGAAGTGTCTTAATAAACCTTGAGTGCCTTAAAACATTAATGAGCCTCAGTGGGTGTCACAACTGACATTCTCTCCAGGGACTAATTAAAGCAGATAATTGGAGGCCATGACTGAACAAACCTCTCAGAGACTAAATGTCAAAAAGAAGTGTTTTAATAAACCCTGAGTGCCTTGAAGCATTAATGACCACTGAGGGTTGTCACTGTCTGGGGCTCTCAAGGGACTCGTTACAGCAGATAATTGGAGGCCATGGCTGCACAAACCTCTCAGAGATGCAAAACCAAAAGCAAACCCCCAATTGCTCTGAAAATCCTGCAGGCCCTTGAAGCCTTAAGGAGCCCCCCGAGGGCCCCTCCTGACAAAGCCTCCCCAGGG
>NW_020957374.1:10716-12013 GCF_003031625.1 Empidonax traillii | reverse complement strand
GCACTACGGGACCCTCCTGGGCAGCAGAGCTTGTGCCCACATGGCAGCAGCTGCCTGGGCCTCTGGGTTTCTCTATTCTCTGCTGCACACAGCCAATACATTTTCCCTGCCCCTGTGCCAGGGCAATGCCCTGGGCCAGTTCTTCTGTGAAATCCCTCACATCCTCAAGCTCTCCTGCTCACACTCAGGATATCTCAGGGAAATTGGGCTCCTTCTGTTTAGTGCCTCTTTAGTGTTTGGTTGTTTCATTTTCATAGTTTTCTCCTATGTGCAGATCTTCAGGGCTGTGCTGAGGATCCCCTCTGAGCAGGGACGGCACAAAGCCTTTTCCATGTGCCTCCCTCACCTGGCTGTGGTCTCCCTGTTCCTCAGCACTGGCACATTTTCCAACCTTAAGCCCCCCTCCAATTCCTCCCCATCCCTGGATCTGGCCCTGTCAGTTCTGTACTCGGTGGTTCCTCCAGCCCTGAACCCCCTCATCTACAGCCTGAGGAACCAGGAGCTCAAGGATGCCATAAGGAAAATGATGACTGGATACTTTTCTGAAGCAAAAAACTGCCTGGTTTCTGATTTGTAGCATTCAGAATGGGACTTTGTAATTGCCCAGCCTTCCTTCTCTAAGTTTTTCCTGGAGGCCATTGGGTTCTTTTCACAATAATTTTCTATGCAATTAAACATTATTAGCCACATGCCTTCGAATTTATTTTCTACCTACTGTATGTTACCCAGAGATGTATAAATGATGAATTGTGCTTGATAAATATTTAAAGAAAATAAAGAACCCTGCAGTGCCTTCTTTGTCCAAGACCCTTCTTCTCAGCTGTTCCTAAAGGACAGCACACTGCAGGACAGGGGGGATTTGCAAATGGCAAGGGGACAAGAATCCCAGCACAGCAGCACTGCCAGGGAGCAGCAGAGCTTGGGCTTTGCAGAGCTGCTCATTTCATTCCACACTGTCCTTGTGAGCCCCTTTCTGGCTGCAAGGCCTGGGTGCTCTCTGAGCACAGTCCTGGGGGTGGGAGCCCTTTGAGCACAGGCAGGGACAGGCACTGGCAACTTGTGAAGCAGAGCTGGGCTCCCTGACAGCATCTCCAGGATGCTGTGGGACCTTCTGAGGCCACTGCATGGACTGGGTCACTTCTTCTGTGCCCTTGCTGCAGGGCTGGAACTCTCCTGCAGTGACACCAGGACACTCCTGCTCTTTGCATTGCCAGCCTGCTTTGGAAATCCAGTCTTGCCCTGCTGTTGCCAGGGACATGCTGGGAGTGCTTCAGAGCTGCCATCCTGGGGCAGCTCC
>NW_020957374.1:6683-8819 GCF_003031625.1 Empidonax traillii | reverse complement strand
CAGCTGCCTCTGCCCCTCAGGCCACCACAAGACACTTTCCTTGGTCTGCCTGCACTCCTGGCCTGCAAGGATCTGCTCTCAGGAGTCCCTGGGGAGGCTTTGTCAGTGCCTGCCCTCAGTGGGGCCCAGCAATGCTTCAAGGGACTGGCAGTTTGGCTTCTGACTTCTTGAGCAGCTTCTTCAATCTTCCTTCAATAGTTGAGAATGATGAACTTGTCTGTAAACACACTGTGGGGCTCATTAAAATACAGACAAACAAATTATTTCACTTCCTTTAATTATCTTTATGTCTTCAGATTCCTACAGCTAATTGGAGTTGTTTTGTAGTGTAGCTAATGAGGAAGATTTTAAAGTGGAAGTCACAAAAATATAATTTTTCTATAACAGGGAATGATTTCTACAGAGCCTTGGGATGCAAAAGGGTCAGGGTGCAAAGGATTTGGACACCAAGAAAAGGGGGCAAAAGAGCTTAGTAGCATTTAATCACTGACCAACTTTCAACATTTTCAACATTCCCTTTTAACAGGGATTCAGTAGCATTTACTACAATTGAACAGGGACTGAATTATAGATTCCCAATAACAACACTCACACCACAGTCAGTTCACACCCAGACCCAGGCAGAGATGTGTGGACACATCAGGATCTGTGGTTTGGCTTCTGACTTTTTGAGCAACTTCTTCAATCTTCTCTCAGCACCTCAGGATGACGGACTTGTCTCGAAATACACCGTGGGGCTCATTTTTTTTTTTAATGAAAGTGAATGATTTACACAGAGCCTTGGGATGCAAGAGGGTCAGGGTGCAAAGGGTTTGGATCCAAAGATAAGGGGGCAAAAGACATTAGTAGCACTTAATCATTGACCAGCTTAACAGTTATCAAGGGATTCAATAGCATTTACTACAATTGAACAGAGACTGAATTATAGATTCCCAATAACAACACTCACACCACAGTCAATTCACACTGATATCTCAGATCTTTTTGGGTTTTTAAAGTTTTGTAGATTTTAGAACTAGTTTTGTAGTGAATGTATTTTAATGTAGCTCTATTATATCCCTTACCCTTAACAAAGTAGTTTTGCATACCCAACCCTACTATGCCATTGCATATCAATCCCTCTAAACTCCATTTTTAGTCTTCTTTTCAAGGTAGAATTGTAGAAAAACATCCCAAGGCTTGGACTAGAAGATATCCTCTAGGCCTAGAGACTCATTGAAGGACCAGATCTCTTTATCTTATCTCCTTCCTAAAATGGCCTGGAGTCTTTTTCTCAGTGGTCTCTTAAGGCAACATTTTGTGGTTTTGGTCTGGCTGAATTTGCTCTCACGCCACACACAATTAACTGTAAGTTAAGAGAAGTTTTATGCAGACAAAGGAGACCTGATTTGGGAAAATAATATGAACATTTCTTACTAGCAAAATAAAACTAAAGAGCTACATCTACAACAATTCTACTCAAGTAAAAGTATTATATATTTATTGAAATACCTCTCCCCCCTTGATATCAGTCCAAGGAGGAGAAGCAGTCTCTTTCTCCATTCTCAGAGCTCCAGATCTTTTCAATAACTGCAACACTTTCAAGCTCTTCTTCTGTTATCTCAGGACAACAACTCCTTTCCTTCACAGCTGGAACTCTTTATCTCTCTCTTTTTTTTCTATGTCAGCCCCAAGGCAGGGCTGGGCCTACCCCCCTCCTGGGCTAAGACCAGAGGCTGGGGGTTACCCAGGCCCTGTAGGGTCTTCCATGGGCTTGGAAGGGGACACTTTCCTACCATGGATCTTCCCCACAGGGTCACAGGGGATAATGGCTTTTGAGTCCACCCCTGTTCCCTGGGGAGGTTCCTCCCCACGGGAGAACAGTCCTTCAATAGACCTCTCTGGCATGGGTCTAGCATGGATCCCCTACTTGGATCCCAACATCTTACCCAAGCCGTTCTTGCTCCTGCGTGAGGTTCTCTCAGGGTCACAAATCTCCAGCACCAGCAGCATGGATCCCTCACTTGGATCCCAAGCTTACCTGAGCCGTTCTCACTCTGGCGTAAGCTCTCAGGGTCAGAAATCTTCAACAGGACTCTGCCTCATTTCAGTCCTTCTCATGAAGTCTCGGCTTCCTGGTACATCCACAAGCTCCTC
>NW_020957374.1:3354-5942 GCF_003031625.1 Empidonax traillii | reverse complement strand
CTCTCAGGGTCAGAAATCTTCAACAGGACTCTGCCTCATTTCAGTCCTTCTCATGAAGTCTCGGCTTCCTGGTACATCCACAAGCTCCTCTGTGAGCCGCATGGGGGTCTCCTCACCCCAACAATCTTCCAAAGGTAGCAGGGATTTATTTTTCAGTCTTTTCCCTGCTGAAGAGAGAGAGTGAAAGGGAGGAGAAACAGCCCCCCTCTTCGAACTTTCTCTCCTCCAGCTGCTGGTTTTGACCTTGGACACTTCGTTATCTCTCTGCTGGAATTCCTTCTGCAGCGTTTTTTTGTCTGAGCAGTCAGTCCTTTAAAGTTTTTTTCCTTCACTCTCTTACAAGAGAGAAGGGGCTTCAGTGCCACACCTGCCCCTGGCCTAGGGTCGGGGGAGGAGGGAGGCCTGGCCCCCACCTGGGACCTGCCTCTCTCTCCCTACATGGCTCCCTAATTTCAACTGCCACCAATTTCAACTGCTCCGAATTTCAACTGTGCCACCAACCTTCTCTTCCGTTTTCTTAAATATGTAATTAGCAAAGGTGTTACTAAAGTTTTGATTGGCTTTTTTCTATGGAAATTCACCCGGACAAAACCATCCTCAGCCCCAGGGGCTGGCTGGTGGGCAAAACCACGACAAGAGGGGACTGGTGAAAACAAAGGGACACCCATGATGTCACAGAGATATCAGTGAAGTCAAAGTCATCTCGTGACATCACAGGAACATCAGTGACCTCACGGGGACATGGTGCCACCTCTGCAGACATCAGTGACATCACAGAGACAGCAGTGACATCACTGGGGACCAGTGATGTCACAGGGGACTGTTGACAACAAAGGGACAGCTGTGATGTCACAGGGCTATTGGTGACATCACAGGGGACTTCAGTGACTTCACAAGGGCAAGGGAGAAATCACAGTGACATCGGTGACATCATCAGGGTCATTGTTAACATCACAGGGGACAGTGGTGACATTAAAGGGAGATGGATGACATCACTGAGGACCAGTGACATCACAGGGGACTGCTGACAAAAAAGGGACAGCCGTGATGTCACAGGGACACCGGTGACTTCACAAGCACAGGGCTGACATTATAGAGACACAAGTGACATCATGGGGGACATTGATGAAGTCACTGGGGACAGTGGTGACATCAAAGGGACAGAGGTTAAACCATTGAGGAACAGTGACATCACAGGGGACTGGTGACAAAAAAGGAACAGCCGTGGTGTCACAGGGAAATCAGTGACATCAGTGGGACATGGAGTCACCACTGGGGACACTGGTGACATCACAGAGACAGCAGTGACATCCTTGGAAACGAGTGACATAACAGGGGACTGGTGACAACAATGGGAAAGCCGTGATGTCACAGGGACATCGGTGACATCACAGGGGACATCGATGGCTTCACAAGGCCAGGGGTGACATCACAGACACCAGTGATATTATCAGTGTCACTGATGACATCATAGGGGATAGTGGTGACATCCCAGGGACATGGGTGACATCACTGCGGTCATCAGTGGCTTCACAAAGACAGGGTTGACATTATAGAGACACCAAGGACATCATCGTAAAAATGGGTGACATCACAGGGGACAGTGGTGACATCACAGGGAGAAAGGTTACATCACTGGAGAACAGTGACATCACAGGGGACTGATAACAATAAAGCAGTGATGTCAGAGAGACATTGGTGACATCACAGGGGTCTGGTGACATCACAGGGACATTGATCACATCACAGGGACATGGTGGCACTTCTGGGGACAGTGGTGATATCAACAGGACAGCAGTGACATCACTGGAGACCAGTGACATCACAGGGGACTGCTTACAGCAATGGGAAAGCCGTGATGTCACAGGGACATTGGTGACATCACAGGGGGTGGAGGTGACAACCCAGAGACACCAGTGATATTACTGGGGACATTGGTGACATCTCAGGGGGCAGTGGGGACATTACAGAGGAACCTGTGACATCATAGGCGATTGTTGTCAACAAAGGGAAAGCCGTGATGTCACAGGGACATCAGTGACATCACAGGGACATTGGTGACATCATGGGGACATGGTGCTACCATTGGGGACAGTGGTGACATCACAGAGACAGCGATGGCGTCACTGGGGACCAGAAATATCACTGGGGACTGGTGACAACAACGGGAAAACCGTGATGTCACAGAGACATGGGTGACATCACAGGGGACCTGGATAACAACACAGAGACACCAGTGATATCATGGGGGACATTGGTGACATGACAGGGGATAGTGGTGACATTACAGAGACAGGAGTGACATCATTGTGGAGCAGTAACATCACAGAAGAATGTTGAAAACAAAGGGGCAGCCGTGATCTCCCAAGGACATCAATGACATCATTGGGGACATTGGTGACTTCAAAAGGACAAGGGTGACATCACAGAGACATCTGTGACATCATCAGTGACACTGGTGACATCACAGGGACAACCATGACATCACTGTGAGTACCAGGTTCGCAAGGATACGTCTGGAATAAAGACAAGTACAACAGTCATTCAAACACTATAAAATATCTGTTATTGCAGTGAGAGTTAAAAAA
>NW_020957374.1:0-1086 GCF_003031625.1 Empidonax traillii | reverse complement strand
AGCAAGAATTATGAATTAGAGAGGGATGGAACTCCCCCAGACCAACGCTCGTGGGGAGATCTCTGCTCTCAACCTCCAGCACTGACCTTGGGGGGTCCCAGCCAAGGCAGGAATCTCCACACACCCCCCAAGAAGGGTTCTGTTGGCACAACCTGCCCCTGGCAAAGGGCACTGGCCCTTTCTGGTAGAAAGGGATGGACTGACAGTCACTGGACTCCAGGGGTTGCCTCACCATCAGGGGGGTCATTCGGGGTGGGAGCAGTGGTCGAAGCTCTTCCCGCAGTCGGGGCACTTGTAGGGCCTTCCCTTACCGGTGGGTCCGTTGGTGTCTGGTCAAGTGGGAGCTGTGGCTGAAACTCTTCCCACACTCTCCAAACTTGTAGGGCCTCTCCCCAGTGTGGATGCGCCGGTGGGTGACGAGGGTGGAGTTCCGGTTAAAGCCCTTCCCGCAGTCGGTGCAGCGGAAGGGCCTCTCATCTGTGTGTGTCTGCTCATGTCTGAGGAGCTTGGAGCTGGTCTGAAACCTCTTCCCACATTGCAAGCACTTGTAGGGCCGTTCCCCAGTGTGGATGAGCTGGTGGGTGATCAGGTTGGAGTTGTTCCCGAAGCTCTTCCCACATTCCCCACACGTGTAGGGCCGTTCCCCAGTGTGCATGAGTTTGTGTTGGATCAGGTTGGAGTTGCTCCTGAAGCTCTTCCCACATTCCCTACATGTGTAGGGCCGTTCTCCAGTGTGGATGAGCTGGTGAGTGCGGAGGTTGGAGCTTTTGCTGAAGCTCTTCCCACACTCCCCACATGTGTAGGGCCGTTCCCCAGTGTGGATGTGCTGGTGGGTGATCAGGGTGGAGTTCCGGTTGAAGCTCTTCCCACATTCCCTACATGTGTAGGGCCGTTCCCCAGTGTGGATGTGCTGGTGCCTGAGGAGGTTGTTGCTCTCCCTGAAGCTCTTCCCACATTCCAAGCACCTGAAGGGCTTCTCCCTGCTGGGAGGCTGCTCAGGGACCACCAGCTCGGAGCTCCGGCTCAAGCTCCGGCCGCCTTCCCGGCACAGGACGGCTCTTTCCTCCTCACAGCTCCCTGGGCTGG
>NW_020957373.1:92789-94112 GCF_003031625.1 Empidonax traillii | reverse complement strand
CGAGGACATCGCGGACAACTTCGAGGCGTGCGTGTGGGAGCCGGCCGTGGTGCGCATCAACGCGCTCACCGCCGCCTCCGAGGCCGCCTGTCTCATCGTGTCCGTGGACGAGACCATCAAGAACCCCCGCTCCACCGTGGATGCCGCTCCCGGAGGCCGCGGCCGCGGCCGGGGCCGCCCCCACAACCACTGAGAACCCACTCCTTGCCGCGATTAATCCCCGCGTTAATTAACGGGCTCGTCGGCAGATGGTCAGCTCCGGGCTGTGTTAATTAGAGTCACGTCTTGGCCGGGGGCAGCCACAGCCCCCCCCTGTGGGCTGCCCTGCCCCACGTTTCCCACACAGTGCTGATCCCCTCGGGCGTTCCGCTCGGGAATGCCTTTCCCCCCATCCCGGTGCGGCGAGGATGGGCTCTGCTCCTATTTATACTGGTTTATCATCCTGCCTGCTGGGGAGGGGCTTGGGCCCGGCCCCCAACACAATAAAAGGATGAATTTGTCTCGGTGGCAAACCGGGCTGGTGTCTTTTCCCTGCTCTGTTCCGCTCGGATCGTGTTTGGAGTTAAAAAATAAACCTTTCAAAGTGGTTTTTGCCCCGTTGCGAAGCGGGACGGACTCTGAGCACATCCCACGAGGGCTTCCAGCGTGGATTCTTGGAGCTCTCTGATGTTGCTCAGTGACAGTTCTATTTGCTTTTGCTTAATGGGGCATTTACATCTTGCCCTTGGCTTCGTGGAGGGAGGTTCAGGGAGGTGACAGCTCTGGGGCTGTGGGGGAGGAATGTGGGTGCTTCAAGGATGGATCCAGATGTTTGGGATGACTCTGGCAGGAAAATCCTCTTGGGGGAATACGGGGAGATTTGGATCTGGTGGGTTGGAAGTGTTAAGGGAGGGCAGGGGAAGACATTTCATAGAATCACAGGATGGTTTGGATTGGAAGGGGCCTTAAAGGGGCCCATTCCATGGGCAGGGGCATGTTCCACAGGTTGCTCCAAGCCCATGATCTGGAACAATCCCAGGGATAGAGCAGCTACAGCTTCTCTGGGAAAGCTGTGCCAGTGTTTTCCCACCCTCCCAGTGCTCCCCCAGTATCACACTTTGTCCTGGTGCCCCATGGAGCTGGCCCAACGGAGATCATGGACCTGCAGGGAGAGGGAGATATGAGGATGCTCCCAGTAAGCCCCAAACAGCCACTGGTCTCACTGGTTTGCTGCTGGTCTGGCTTCAGTGTGGCCCCGGGGAGAGTGAAAACCTCACCTCAATCTCCAGAGTCTTTATTCAACACTGAATCATAAAATAGCTCTTTACACACTTTTTTTTTTTT
>NW_020957373.1:88357-92137 GCF_003031625.1 Empidonax traillii | reverse complement strand
TTTCCCCCCCCTGCTCTCAGGCAGCTTTCCCTCCTCTCCTTGCTGCTGCAGCAGCTTTTCCTCCCTTCTCCCACCCTCCACTGGGGGAGGGGATTGTTTTGCCTCCCACAGGTGAGGAAGGTCCATCACCGCCTTCCAACAAGCCATCTCCAGTTCCTAAAATCTCCCTGCTTACTCCCTGCTTTATTTCCCCCCCCCTCTTTAAAGCATTTTCCCCACTTCCCAAATTCTTTTGCTCCATCCTGACCTGCAGTTTTCCCCCCCTCTCCAAAAATGAGAGGCTGAGGTGATGCACCAGCTCTCAGAAGGGGCTCCTCTAAGGGCTGAGAGAAAATGTTTGTGAAGCACTTTAGGAGCCTTTAACAACACTTTTCCTGTTGGATTTTTTTTTTTTTTTGGTTCTGTTTTCCCTAAATTCAGAGTGTTTTGGAGGATCCAAGCAAGCTGTGGCGGCTGGGACCCAGGACACGTAGCATAAAAAAGCGGGATAAAGATTAAAATCCTCCTTGGGACAGAACCAACCTGGGAGAGATTCCCATTGAGCCCTCACATCCCAGATCTCCCAAACTGAGGGCACAGGGATAAGGCAGGAGGAGGAGGCAGCTGGTCCCTGGAGCATTCCCAGCTCCTGGGGGCTCGGGTGGGTGGATAGCAAGCAAAACCCAACCAAGAAAAGCATAGATTTGGGATAAACTTGGCCCCTGAGCCGGCTTTGGTGATGTTGTTCCTCTTGAAATCCCTGACCAGCACCCAAATTCAAGCGAAGGGGAATGCTGGGAATGTCAGCCACGGGGAAACTTTGGGAAAACTCCTTAGAAAAGGAATAAATCTCCCCAGAACTGGTTCCTGCAGGAGCCAGGCCTGGAACCACCACCCAGCCAGCCCCTGCCAGCTCTGGCCATCACTGTGATCCCCCATTCTCACCCCGGATCCATGGATTTTGCTGGGGATTGTCATCGCAGAGCTCCTCTGGGGCTCCTCTAGGATCTGGAATGGGGCTGAAGTCCTGGATACACTGCCTGATTCAAGGCTTTTCCCGGGGAATTTGGTATTTCTGTGTGTGTCTCCATCATTTCCAGAGGAAATGGGGTTGAAAGTCCGTGAGCCGGGCGGTGAATCCCATGGCCACGAGCATCCCGTAGGGACGGGGATTTGGGAAGGGGGAAAAAACAGCAGGATGGGGAGGGAAAGCAGCAGGGAAAGGATCAATGTGACATTTCAGTGGAAGAAAACACAGAGCTGTTAATGAGCTCGTTAACAAGCTGGGCAATTAGGAGCCACCAGGAGGGCTGGGAGACACACAGGGCCCTCATCACCACCCGTGTCCTTGTGCCATCCACCTTCACCCCAAAGATGAGGAGGGAGGGATCCATTCGAGCCCAAGGAAAACGGGGAGAACCCCCCCACACACTTCCCATCTTCTAATCCTTGAACCTGCTCAAGGCCTTGTGTCATCAGAGGATTTCTGTGGGAACGTGGCTTTGCCGAGTTGGATTTTTCGGGAATGCCCCGAGGGGAGGTCGATGGTTTGGTTCTGGTCTCGGTGACACTCTGAAGCACCAAATTCCAGCGGGGGTTGTCCTGCCATGAATTCCAAACCCTGGTGGCCCCAGCACCACCACAGGCACGGCCACTGATACACCACTGGCGGGCACAGAAGGTTTCTCCAAGAATCCTCAACATCTCCCCCTTTTTTTTCCATCACCTTTGCCTTCCCAACAGCCCGGAGGGGCCGGGAGAGGGTCACAAAAACCCGGAGCAAACCCGGAGCAGCCGCCTTCAGTCTTCGGACACGACTCTCCACCACGATAGTCTTTAAGCATAGAGTGTATAAACATGCTGAGTATATAATTTTCCTTTAAAATCTTTGTGTTTTTTTTTTTTCTTTTCCTTCTTTATAGAAATAAATACTTACTTTGTTTTGTTTTTTTGTTTTTTGTTTTTTTTTTTTTTAAGGGAATTTCCCAAGTCTCTGACAGCTCCGCTGGGATAAGGGTTGGATGTTCCCCGGAGGGGTTGTAGCTTTGCTAGGTGGTGGTTTTTTGCGTTTTTTTTTGCTGGTCGGGGCACCCCTTGCTCCTCTTGCCCCTGGAATTTGTGTCCCAGTCTTCCCCAGGTGGAGGTAAAGCCACGGTGGGCACTGCAGGGAGCTGCTCCCAGTTCCAGGGAGCTCATCCGTGGGGATATGGTGGGACACGGTAGTTTCTCGCAGGTGTTTTTTTTTTTTGGGGGGGGGGGCTGCTCCCACATTTTGTGCAGACAGGGAACAGCCTTCTCCTGGAAAAGCTGCAGTTGGAAGGGGGAGCAGAGGCGCTTCAAAGGGGGGTTATGGCCAAAAATCCCTTACCCTGTTTCAGGAGACAGCGTGGATGGGATGAAGGATGCGTGAAGGCTCTCCTGAGGTGGGGTTGGAGATCCAGGAGGTTCCTCCAGCCCCCCACCAGCTTCAGCGATTTGGGATTGGTGTTATTCTCTCTCAGGATCCCCGTGGATTGTTGCCATGCTGGCAGCCCTGGCTGAGCGAGCTCTGCCACGGACAAGGAATGTGGTCCCAGATGGATGTGCAGCCTCCTCCCTCCTGGAGGGATGTTCCCTTGCCCTGGGAAGGCTGGGAAGGGGAGGTGCCCTGGGAAGGGCTGTGTCCTCACAGCCACGCTGGCCAACAGGCACCAAAACCTCCAACACTGGTCCAAATCAGAGAAAAAAAAAACCCCAAATGTGCTTTTCCCAGTTGGATTCTCTTGGCTCAGCCCAATCCAAGGGCATCTGGGTGGGGATTGGGATCTCCAGGGGCTGTGGTTAAGGCTGGTGTGTCCCCACTGCTGGCAGTGCTGTGATGGGTGTCCCCAGTTCCACGGGCACCTCCTGGTACCTTCTCCCCAGGGTGGAACATGGGAGATGCCTGGCCCCGCTGGATGCCTTTCCAAAGCCTTTTTCCCCGTGGAAAAAGGGGGATTTTTAGGGGGTGATGACCTCCTTGGAGACACCCAGGAAGGAAAAAAAAAGCAGAGTTAAAAACCCAGCCGTGGCCACGGAGGAGGGTCAGCCGGGGCTGTGGGGTGGTGCTCTCACCAGCAGCTTTGGATTTCAGGGTAGTTTGCCCAGGGTTCCTCCTTCAGGCTGCTCGGGAAGGCGATGAGATGGCAAACACGGGTGTCCCATTCCAGTCCTTTCTCTCCACACGGGACAGCTCGCTCTGGGTGGAGCCTGAACGGGTGCTGGGTGGTGGGGACCGAAGCCTGACTCGCGTCTCCTGGTGGACGAGGACTTTGGAGATGGTTTATTGCCTTGGCAGGAAGGTTTTGGTGGGAGAGGAAGCGAGGCTTGGAGACCTCTGGAAGAGCAGCCATCTCTCCTGGTGTCCTCTGGCTCCTGCAGCCCCCCCGGGATGCAGCTCTGCCCCCACTCCCCGGGTTTGTGCTGTGGTGGCTGCTGCTCTCTGGGCAGCGTTCCCCCAGGTTTGGGAGCCCCTCTGTCAAACAAAGGAAAGGGAGACCCCGCAGGAACTCCGGGAGTCTCTCCCTCAGGAGGAACAGCCCCTTCCCACCCCACGGAGAGGACGGGGATGCAGCAGCGCTGCGAGGAGCCGGTGGGGTGGGGCCGGGAGATCCTCGAACAGGCAAAAAAAAAAAATAATAAATAAACAAACCCTCCAAGAAACAAGAGTCCGAAGGGAAAAGACATCCCCCAAACGCGGATCCTTGGCAACGAGCGGCCGCGGGGGTTCCGAGCCATCTCCCCTCCCGGGAAGGAGCGCTGCCCTGTCTCCTGGGGGCAGCC
>NW_020957373.1:69037-86986 GCF_003031625.1 Empidonax traillii | reverse complement strand
GGGGCCGGGAGATCCTCGAACAGGCAAAAAAAAAAAATAATAAATAAACAAACCCTCCAAGAAACAAGAGTCCGAAGGGAAAAGACATCCCCCAAACGCGGATCCTTGGCAACGAGCGGCCGCGGGGGTTCCGAGCCATCTCCCCTCCCGGGAAGGAGCGCTGCCCTGTCTCCTGGGGGCAGCCAAAAAAATCAAAAAAAACAACAAAAAAAACCCCACGTCCTGAAGTAGCACCTTCTCACCCGCGAGCCGGCCCTGGGATGAGCTCCGGCCGCCAGTCACTAAGGCCTGCAAGAGTTTGGGGGTTTTTTTCCTGGTGCAGGAGCCGGCGGAGCCGCGCTCCGGGTGCGGCCGCGGGGGGAGCGGCGGGCGCTGGGTTTGGTTTCGCTCCCGGCACAGGAGGGGATGTGCTTTGTGCTTCCCTGAAGGTCTAACAGCCTCCCTCCACTTTGATGTGTAAAATCTTGGAGAAGCCGGGTCTTTTCCTCAGGGCCTGCAAGAGGAGCGGGGAGTGAGGTTTGGGAGGGGAGGGGGGGGGGTCCAGCATTCCCGCGGTTCCGTGGGGGAGGGAGGGAGAGAAAGGTGGGAATATCTCAAATCCCTGCCACGGGAAGGATGCAAAGGGAGGGAAAGGGGAATCCCTGCCGTGGGAAGGACACAGGGGGAGGGAGAGGTGGGAGCATCTCAAATCCTTGCCCTGGGAAGGGCACAGGGAAAGGAAGGGAAAGGGGGGAAACATTTCAAATCCCTGCTAGAAGAAGGACATGGAGTGAGGGAGGGAGAGGGAAGAACATCTCAGATCCCTGCCATGGGAAGGACACGGGGAAAGGGAGGGAAAGGGGAATCCCTGCCAAGGGAAGGACACAGGGTGAGGGAGGAAGAAAGGGGAACAACTCAAATCCCTGCCATGGGAAGGACATGGGTGAGGGGGAGGAAGAAACACCTCAAATCCTCGCCATGGGAAAAACACCAGGCAAGGAAGGGAGAGGAGGGAACAACTCAAATCCCTGCCATGGGAAGGAAACAGGATGAGGGAGAGGGGGAAACATCTCAAATCCTTGCCGTGGATCTGGTGACATTTGTGTTGCCTGGGACTGGGACCCCTTACCTGGAGTTTGTTCACCATTTCTTCAAACATCTTCTTGGCTTCAGGGCTGTGGGGCTCCTTGAAATAGTCCACGATTCCCACCTGCACCACGATGGACTTGAGGTTCCGGCACACACCTGAGGGGCAGGGAAACCACCTGGGTTCTCCGTACCTGGGGGGCAAACAGCCTCCCCACGGCCAGCACGGACCCCAAATCCCACCCAGTGCTCCTCAAGGCCTTGTGCATGCGGGGAAGCCTCACCCTGAAGCTGGAGGAGACCTGCTTGTGGTGGCCAAGACCGATGCTGGGCTACGAGATGGTCCCTGATTGTCCTGTCCCAAATCAGCATCCTGCCACTCCCTTGGGAAACCCTCGCCCTTCCATCCAGAGGGGTGGGGCCCCAGCAAGTCCCACCACAGTCACATGAGCCATGGCCACCAGGGCAGACCCTGCTGATGGCTGGGGACATCCTGTCCTGGGAAATGACTTCAGCAACCCCAAACTCAGACACACCGGGCCGAACCTTTAGGTGTGTCACAGACACTGAGGTCTGGATTGCATCGTGGGGAGCACGGAGGGAGCATCTCCATCCTCCCTGTGGCCCAAGGCAAGATCAGCTCTCCTTCACCCACCCGTGGCAGGGGGATGTTGGATCCCCTCTTAAGGACCCTCCACCACGGAGCTCCCAGCCCCTCCCAGCGCCAACAGGTTCCTGTGGGTGGGGCTGGAAGGAAGGATCTGCTCCACTGGATCTGGATATCTGGTGGCCTCGTGGCGAGGGGATGATGCCCCCCTGGCATCGCTACTCACTGTTGAAGTGCAGCAGGGCTTTGGGGGTGACCGGGGTGGACGTCAGCACCAGCATCTCCAGCCCCTTCAGCCCCTCCCGACACACCTCGGCTGCCACCTCCTGGTTGATCTCGGCCACGTGGTCCAGCTCCAGGACCTGGAGCCTCATGCAGTTTCGGGCTGGAGGGACAGAGCACCCCCTGTCAGCGTCCCACGGGGAAGGGATGGGCACAACCGGTGGCAAAGAGGGGTGGGTGGCAGCGAGGTGCACCCAGGGACCTGGATCTCCACTGAGATCCCCGAGGGGACCTGCAAGGTACCCCTCTCCTTGTGCCACCAGGGGAGATGGAGGGAGGTGGTGCCCAGGGAGGTGGCGGAGTTCCCGTTCCCGGAGGTGTTCGGGGAAAGGCTGGACGTGGCACTCAGAGCCACGGGCTGGGTGACGCGTTGGCGTCGGGTCAGGGGTTGGACTCGGTGACCTGAGAGGTCCTTTCCAGCCTTACTGATTCCCAGAGAGGTGCCTACCTAAGGATGCCAGTCCCTGGACGCCGCAGCCGGCACCTCCGACGCCCAGCGCCCGCAGGTGGGGCCAGCACCGCCCGATCATCTGCAGGCAGCGGTTGCTGAACCGTGTCGGCTGCTGGCTGGGGAGAGGGAGGAGAAACAGCTGGGCAGGGCTGCCAGCAACGCTCAGGCCTCTCTCCACGAGCGCTCCTGGAAGCGGCGTGGGACTGGAGCGACGCCCACCCCGCCCACCCCGTGGTGGTCACGCTGTGAGGGGGCGGCTGTGCTGCCACCAGGGCAGGGTGACTCAGTGCCCCAAACCCTCCATCCTGCCCGGGGAATTTGTGGGTACCCCATCCCTGAGAGTGTCTAAGCCCAGGCTGGACAGGGCTTGGAGCAGCCTGGGCTAGTGGAAGGTGTCCCTGCCCGTGGCAGGGGGTTGGAACGAGACAATCATTAAGTTCCCCTCCAACCCACCCCATTCCATGATTCCATGACTCTCCCTTCTCCAGAGACCTGAAGCAGGCTCTGGAATTGTTTCCTGCACAGATCAAACCGGCAGCAGGAGCCTGGAGCTCCAGCTCAGGTGGAGAAGCTGACAATGCCATGTGCTGCTCCCCCCAGGGAAGACACAAGCCACCAGGACCTGACATCCAGCTTCTCCTGCTAAGTGACATCCCCTGTGTGCTCCTCCATCCAGGCTGACAGGGATGTGACATGTGACATCACAGCAGACCTCCCAGGCAAGAAGAAATGCCCTGGGGGCATTCCCGTGGCAGAGAGTGACCTGCCCTGCGAGCCACGAGCTCCTGAGCACCCAGGCCTTGTGGGGTGGAGACCCACCAGCATCTCCACGCCCCCAAAATGCTTTTCCAAAAGTGGGGAGTCGTCTCCCCAAGCAGTGACACCCTTTCAACAACCTCCCTGCCCTTCAGGGCTGCTCTTACGTGAGCACCCAGGAGCTCATACAAGCATTTGATGTTCAGTGTCACCAACCGGAGCCATCGCGGCTTCCCTTTCATCTCCAGGGTGAGCAGCCTCCATGGAAACATTCCTGGCTCAGCAGGGAGGTGTCTACACCAACCAGCTCCCAGCCCCCACAGGGAGGGATGGGGCTGAGCTCCCGGTCTCCCAGACCTGCCTTCAGGATTGCTGCTCATCCCACAGAGACCCTCCCGAAGCAAATCTGGCACCCAGTTTCTTTCCAGGCCATCCCACTCGGCCTCCACCTAACACAATTCCATCCCTGGAAGTGTCCAAGGCCGGGCTGAGCAACCTGGAGCAACCTGGTCCAGTGGAAGGTGTCCCTGCCCATGGCACTGGATGATCTTTAAGGTCCCTTCCAACCCAAACCATTCCACGATTCCACGATTCTTACCAGGGGTGCAGAGGTGCGACCTGGAGGGAGATGATGTCCCTGCAACCTGCTCCAAGGGCCCAGATGACCTCATGACCCACAGGATCCGTGGAGCTCCTGGAACAACACAGAGGACACGTGGTGGCCCCACCGGCAGCGGCACCGCCCCGGGGGCTCAATCTGCAACCTCTGAGCTGCTCCCTGGAGCACCTGGAGGTGCAAATCTCATCCTTATTTATAACCTACAACCTGCCCACGGACAAGGCTGAAGGCATTCCTGTCTGGAACTGTGCCTATGGACGTGCAACGTCGAGAACGACGGAAGGAGGTGAGGCTGAAGATGAGGTGGAAGATGAGGCAAAGCTGGAACAGGGGGTGAAGGTTGAAGGGGAGGTTGAAGGGGCATCTTCCAGATGGAAAGGTGACACAGGTGACTGGCTGAGACTGCCAGGCCATGTACCCTGGAAGAGCAGATCCCTGCAGATCCCACGGGGTTGGTTTTGCTCGGGGATGGGGAAGGTGCCAGGAGGTGGGAGGGACGTTCCAGCCGGGGGCAGCGGCTGCTCCGTGGCCTCTGTCCCACCTCTGTGGTGGCTCTTGGCCAAATGCCACCGCAGGTGGGCTCCTCCCTGGTGTTTTTGGAGCTATCAAAACCTCATGAGGTGCCGCTGGACTCGTGCAGGGGGTGGTGGAGGTGTGGCTTTACCACGAGTCAGGGCGGAGCCACTGGGTTGGCTCAGAGGAGCTTCTGCTGATGCTCCCAGCGCCAGGGAGGGATGTCAGAGAGCACCATCTCGATGCCACCAGCCTAGACAGAGGCCCCCCCCTGGCTGTTCCACCACACCAGCATGTCTCCTGGAGACCGGGGCCGTGCTTCCTAACTCCAGATGACCTACTTCAAAACTTCGGGCGAGCCTAAAAATAAGCGAGGGGTGTTATCTCGAGCGCTTCACGCGTCTCCACCGGAGAAGGTTGCCAAGAGCAGCAGGTTAATTAGAGCATGAGTCAGAGTCACAGGTTAGAGACGTGCCAGGAGCACCTGGACCTGCTCTGCTGCCCTTGGAGGAGCTGATGGAGGAGGCTTTGGGTGAAGCCCAGCAGCTCTGAGCTGCCTCATGGGGTGGGACCCCCCGACCAGAGTTGTGTCTGAGTTCACATGATCCACACCAGAGGAGAGGTTGGATGTGCTCTCCCCACCTGAAGGTTCCTCCATCCTGGGCTGGGTGAGGACACATGTCAGCTGCAGGGAAAATGGATTCCCAGGCTGAAGTGGTTGTCCGCAGGGTGCAGTGGGAGCAAGGGTCACCCTCCTGCAGTGTGCAGGGAAGGTAAATCCTGCCTCCACAGCAGGCAGAGCCTCTTTGGAAGGTGGCCAAGACCAAGGAGAGGTCAGTGATCTCCTCTAGGACCTGTGACCTCCTCCAGGACCTACATCAGAGACTTGTATCCTTGATCTTGGGCGAGGTCTCCAAGCTGGATCTTAGCTCTCCCATGGCAGAGCTGTTCCTCCCTCCCAGGAGAGAGGGACCCTGAGCCTCTCCTCCCTCTCAGAAGCCTTCACCAGGGGGTGACAGTCAGGTGGGACCTCCCTGAGCACCTCTTCCTCACCCTTCTCTAACACAAAGCAGCGTCCCCCCCACCAAGGCCCTGGTCAGGCCTCCAGCTGGGATGGGGTGGTAAGAGGATGTTGGGAATGGAGCTGGAAGGGAAAACACCCCAGAAGAGGATGGGAGTTGAAAGCACAGCTGGGGGACACTGAGGGTGCTGCTGGGCTGGGGACATGGAGAGGTGGACGGCATTTGGGTGGGGGGTGGGGACGGCCATCAGCGGAGCCCCAGCACATCCCATGGGTGTTCCCAGATTTCTCCCAGCCCCGTGGCCGAGCAGGGGGGTGTGGGTGGCCGTCCTTACCGGTAGGTGACAGCCTGCAGGGCCCGGCAGTAGCAGCTGGCCAGCCAGAGCGAGCGGTCCGTCAGCACGTTGGGGCAGTGCGAGATGCGCAGGATCAGCAGGTTGCTGCCCGTGGCCTTCAGTAGGGACTCCAGACCGGCTTCCAGGCAGCCCCTGCCAGGGGTGGAGGCAGGGTCAGGCATGGGAAGCCATGCTAACATTCCCCATGGCCACCCCATGGCTCTGGGATGGCCGAAACCCACAGCAGGGAGCAGTGTCCCTCAGTGGAAATGGGATCACAGGATCCCAGAGTGTGCTGAGCTGGAAGGGACCCACAAGGACCATCCAGTCCAACCCTCAGCCCTGCACAGGCCCAGCCCCAAGAGTCCCCCCCTGTGCCCCAGAGGATCATCCCAACCCTCCTGCAGCTCTGGCAGCCTTGGGGCTGTGCCCACTGCCCTGGGGAGCCTGGGCAGTGCCAACCACCCTCTGGGCTGAGGGCACTTGGTGTGTTCAGCTGGAGAAGAGGAGACTGAGGGGAGACCTCACTGCAGCTACAACTGCCTGGGCAGGGGCAGAGGAGGGGCAGGACTGAGCTCTGCTCTGGGGGGAGCAGGGACAGCCCCCAGGGAATGGCTGGAGCTGTGCCAGGGGAGGACTCATGGAGCACCAGCATCATCCCTGAGGACCAGTGACTCCATCTGTGGGTGACCAGGGCGCAGGGACTCACCGTGTGCTCTTCATGTAGTCCTCCTTGCTCTCCTTCTTCCCCCGCTGGCGTGGCTTGAGGTTCTGGAGGGTGAGGGAGTGCATCTGGGTGCACCACTGCGACAGCATGGCCAGGAACTGGGGGGACAGGGGTGGCCATCACTGAGGTGGGCACCCTCAGCGTGTCCCTCCCCACCCATCCCTGGCTGTCTTTGGGCAGGTCCATGCACACACACCCCCCCGTGACCACAGAGCCACGACCACCAGCACACCCCATCAATGAGATGCTGGCACAGCTTCACCCCCCTCCAGCAGGAAGGTCTCCTCCCCGGGGCAGTGCCACCCCCAGTACCTTGGAGGACACCCTGGCGTTCTCCAGCAGCACCCGCGTCCACACGGCCGGGTGCCGGGCCACGAACTTCCAGTCCTTGCACACCTCGGCCGCCCGCAGCAGGGTCTTGGTGTCCAGGTAGGTGAAGATGCAGAAGAGAGCCGCCCTCATCTTGAGGATCTCGGGGCTGATCACCTCGCTGGAGTGGCCCGGGCTGCCCCTCTCCAGCCGGCACACCTTGCCCCCGGCCCCCTCGGACCTGGCCGGGGGACACCCAGCGTCCGTGGCCACTGGTGGGAACGGAGAAGGGCAGGTGAGGGCAGCTCCATCCCTGTGCCCCAGCTCCCAACCTCCCCATCCTCCACCTTCTGCCCTCTTGGTGAGTTGTATCAATCTCTGCTTAATGATTTTGCTGGCTTTGATACAGTGCACTACACTACTTTATGCCACATTAGACCCTACTGGTAGGTTTTTAGCTTTTACACTGTGTAGTGAATAATTCTGATTAAGATCTTTCGTCTGTTCGTTTGTCACAATAAATAATTGGTTTTATGTAATTAAATCCTCTTGCCGCCATGAAAACCTGCCGGACAAAGTGGTTTCATCACACCTCTATAATTCCTTCAATTTAAACCGTTGACACGCGCCCGAGGCTAAATCAGGATTCAGCCTCACCTGAACCCTTCTCTGAGGAGGAGTTTAGAAAGCCAGGGAGTCCTTCCTGCACCTCAAGACTCCTGCACCAGATCAGTGATTCTTGGGTCAGAACCACCCTGTGGGGAGTGTGTGTGTGTGTGTGGAGGGGGAAGGGATGGGTGGAACCTCACTGAGGTGGGGTGGGGTTCTGTCCTCCCTGGCAGCCCCTGGAGCCCACATGGGGCAGCCCTGGAGCAGCTGCCAGTCACAAACAGCCCGGGAAAAGTGTAACACAACACAGTCCTGCAGCCCCTGAGCCAGCTCAGACTGAGACATTGAGGACACTGCCCTAGGACACCCCACAGCTCACAGGGACAGGGGGGACACTGCCCTAGGACACCCCACAGCTCGTGCAGCCCCTCACCCAGCTCAGACTGGCAGGGACAGTGGGGACACTGCCCCTCACCCTGGCCTGGAGCCCCAGAGTGGCTGGTGGGTCACAGACCCCTCCTGGGGGGTGGCCAGAGGGACCAAAACCAAAGGCCACGTGTCCCTGCCGTTTGGACATGGGATTGGTCTTCTACGAGGTCCTAGTGGCAGCTCCAGGATCTGTCTCTCCCTCTTTCTCCTTCTCTCTTTCTGCTCCCTCTGCTCCTCTTTCTCTGCCCCTCTCTTGATGCTCTGGGTGGCTTCGGGAGCTGCAGGGGTTGGATTTTGACTCAAGTGTTGTGGATCAGTCTGTGCTGGGTTGATATTGTGGTGGAACATTTTTGTCCAGCTTGTCTGGTGCCCTTTTAGAACTTTGCCCAAGGTCCCCTTAATTTCTCCCCTAAATTAGCGAAGAAACCCCTTGGGAACAAGCCCGTGGCTTATCCTCTTGATGCTTTCTCGGGATGTTAAAGAACCCTCAAGCCATATTTTAAAGCAAAACTCCGGTGGGCTGCATCTCGCAGGGCTGGAGCGTTCCCCCCCCCCCCCCGCGGCCCCTCTCACCCGTCAGCCGGCAGCTCGCCGTGGGCCGGGGCGCGGCGGATCCGGGCGCGTCCTGCTCCCAGCCCTCGGCCTCCGACTCGGTGGTGCGGGAGCCCACGTCGGACACGTCCCCTTCCTCCCCCTCGGTGCTGTTGCGGTAGGGCCGGCGGTGCCAGTTCTGGATGGCCTGGCGGCGCAGCCCCGAGCCGCGGGACCCGTCCCGCGCCGGGTAGGGGTGCCCGTCGGCCGTGTCGTCCGTGGGACACGGCTCGGCGCTGTCGCTGTCGTAGCACCCCGAGCTCTGCGACACGGCCTTGGCACGGCTCGACGCCCTGGGAGTGATGGGGGACAGGGATGCTTGACCTCAGGTCTCTCTGGGACGGGCATCCCCTCCCCGTCAGCCCCGCGCATGACGCGGGGCTCGCAGCCTCTTTCCCGTCCGGTATTTCCCGTCCTACGTCTCCTGCTGCTATCCCATCCTTGAAATAAAACCCACCGACCGGTTCCCGTCACTGCAAAAATCCCCTGCGTGCGCTCGGTGGCATCTGTTTTTATTTTGCCAAATTACACCAAGCTCGTGAAACGTTTGGAAGACTGAATGTCTCCTCCCCCCCACCTTCTCTCCCGGGATCTTTGTCCCCTGGAATAGGTGCTGTGTGGAAATCTCGCCTCGTTAGCGACGTGCAGGCAAAGATAGCCCTTAGGTTAGAACTGTCAGCGCCCCGGTGTTCAAACCCTGATTTAAAGCCACACAGGCAACCTGCAGACGGGGAGGCAGCAGAGGTGGGGACTCACCCGGTGCTGGAGGAGGAGCGCTGGTTGGACACGCCGTAGGGACCGTGCACGGCCACGCACGGCCCTGGGTGCCGGTCTCTCTGCAGGGAGATGGGACAAGAGGAGCAGAGCGTGGCAGACCCCAACTTGTGGGTGGTGCACCCCGAAGAGACGACCCCAAAAACCCCACCCAGCGCCATCTGCGTTGCGGGGCGAGGCCCATACCCAGCGGGATGCCAAAGAGCATCTCCAACGTTGCCATGGAAACACAGACCCACCGAGAAGCGTCTTCTCTTCGGGATCTTTGGGATTCCCCCCCCCCGCCCCGAATTATCCACTTCCCAGTGGGAATGAGAAGGGGGTCCCTACACCTTCCCGCCCCCAGAGGAGCCCAGTGGGTGCGTTCCCAGTGCCGCCGGCTGCCCGTGCCTGTGCCCGCGGAGGTACCGGTCGGCAGATGGCCTTGGCCCCGGGGGTCCCACAGCGTCCCAGGCTGCCGTTTGGGGTGGTCCCACAGCTGCTGCTGATGATCTGGAGCTGCTTCTCGGCCCGATCCGCCCGGTCCAGCAGCTCCTCGATGAAGTGCTGGAGCCGGACCTTGGCGTTGGCCTCGCGCGCCGCCGTCTCCTTCAGGAACTGGTCGATCTGCAGCACCTCCCTGCGTGGAGGGGGACACCCCAGTCCTTCCCCACCCATGCCCAGAGAACACCTCCAGGCTGGGCGGGGGGGCCAGGGGTGCTCGTGTGCATCTGGGTTGTTCCGTCATCAGCCTGGTCCGGGTCTGTGCCAGCCCAGACGGTTTGGGGCAGAGCAGGGACCGAGGGGTGCTCCCACCACGCAGGGTGGGTGTTGCCACCTTGTTCTGGGGAGAGGTGACACCCCCAGCACCTCGTGTGTCACTTCCAGGACTGGAATGAGGCTCCTGAGCTTGATGGAGCAGAGGGAGGAGGAGGATGGAGATGGTATTCTGCCTCCTTTGGGGCAGACTTAGGAAAGACCTCAGGAGCAGCCTGGTTTCCCTAAACCCCCTCAGGCCTGTACCCTGTTAAGCCCAGTGGCTGCAGAGCCCTGGCTGTCTCATTAACACATAATTAGCAGGTTCTCTGAGCCTGCAGATGGGTTGGTTTCACCCCAAAATGTGGCCAGCTGGGGGGGGGGGGGGGGAAGCCCTGACCCAGGTTGCCCAGAGAAGCTGTGGCTGCCCCTGGATCCCTGGAAGTGTCCAAGGCCAGGTTGGAGCAACCTGGGATACTGGAAGGTGTCCCTGCCCACGGCAGGGGGTGGAACAAGATGGTCTTTAAGGTCTCTTCCAACCCAAACCATTCCATGAGCACACACTCCCCAGGCACAGGTACAGCTGGTCACACACACCCCTGGCACCAAACACACATGGTGCACACACACACACCCACAAGCACAATCACCTCACACCTTCCCTCAGCAGCCAGGAGCCCCCAGGGTGCACAGACACAGCTTGGCACATCTGCCTTGGGCACGTCTGACCACGCACACCTGAACCTTGGACACCTGACCGTGCACACCTGGCCACAGAAACCTGACCTGGGACACCTGACCACACACCCAACCATCACACCCAGCCCTGGACACCCACCTGACCACAGAAACCTGACCTGGGACACCTGACCACACACCCAGCCATCACACCCAGCCCTGGACACCCACCTGACCACAGAAACCTGACCTGGGACACCTGACCACACACCCACCCATCACACCCAGCCCTGAACACCCACCTGACCACAGAAACCTGACCACGCACACCCCACCCTGCACCCCTGACCATGCTGACCTGCACACACCAGTCTACTCAGAAGCCCAAAGGAAAAGGAAGGGACAGCCCTTAGTGACATAATTCCCATTGCTGGCCATTAATTACCATTTAATTACCAATTAATCACCATTTAATTGCCTCCCCAACCTGCCAGTTGCAGGCTGAGCCTTGGAGCTCCTGCTGATGCCCTGGGAAGGCTCCTGGCGAGGGGCCTGGGGAGATTTGGAAGGCAAATGGGGCACTGGGCAGCAGGTGTAAGGTGATGCTGATGGTTATCACCTGCTGCTCTCTCATTCCCATGGACTGGGTGGAAAAACACCCCTGGCAAAGAAAAAGAGAGCCCAGGAGCAAAAAGCCTCCCGTGGGGACAACGGCTGTGTGAATGTGTGGGAGTGGCAGGGCTGGGAAGTGTCCCCAGAATGGTTTTGGCACTGAAAATGATTTCTGAGGACTTCCCCACGCCTGGGAGAAAACCATCTCTGACCATCAGCTTTTCTCTGCAACCTGGCAAGGGATTTGGTCCCTCTGGTGGGTGGAGAAGTTTGGGGACTGGTGGGGACAGTGGAGGGGCAGGAGGGTTCGTCTAAAGAAAGGGAGATCCAGGAGGTTGTTTTGGGGCACAAACTCAGGTTTTTAGGTGGTAACAACGTCCAGGTTCCACCATGGACTGACCAAGACACTTTTGACCCATTGGTCATCCTCTGGTTACCCTGTCTGCATGTCTCCAGGCTCTGCCCCAGCTGGAATGGTGTCCCTCATTCCATAATCACATATTGCCAAAATGCCCCTGGACAACACCTATGAGGCAGCTGATGATGGCAGCCCCCCAAAAACCCCCCACATGCCCCCAAACTAAGAGGTGGTGTCCTTATCCAGCCCCAGCATCATCCCATCCTCACCCCAGGACCATCCCCACCACCACCATGACCTGTGATGCCTCTTTCTGAGCCACAGTCATTATTTTGGAGCTGAAATCATTAAACAAACGTGCTGAGGATGGTGGGGATGAAGACAAATCCTTGAAGAATCCCACCAGTGCTGCCAGCCCAGCCCAGCCATGAGTGTCCCTCACTAACCTGCTCCTCACTGACTTTCAGGACCCCGTGGTGGCCCTGGGATTTGACAAGAAACTCCTGAGGAACAAACCCTGGTTTGCTGAGGCAACAAAACGACCCAGTGCTTGGCTGGAGGGAGACCTGGGAGCAGTGTTGGGCTGGGGAGGGGGTGCTGAGTGGGGGATATGGGATGAAAATGAGGATGGCAGGGTCAGGGTCCTACCAGCAAATGGAGATCACAGTGCTTGGGCTGTCCCACCCTCTGTCTGGGAGAGATCCCCTGAATTTGGCAAGGCCAGGGTGGCCCCTCTCAGGTTTCTGACCATGGGACAGGCCAATGGGATGCTCGGGTTGGATAGGGATGGATAATTTGGCTGTGGAGCCAGAGGGGATGAGCCAGCCCTGGGTTTGGGGGGACATCCTTTGGGACTAGAGATGGGCAGCAGCCCCATGGCCCCCACCACGTTCCTGGGCAGGACAGCAGGATGGCCACGTGCATCCAGTGGGAGGTGTCCCTGCCCAAGGCAGGGGGTTGGAATGAGATGGGATTTAAGGTCCCTTCCAACCCAACCCATTCCATGATTCTGTGATCTCCAGCCTGGCCTTGTCCTGGGAGCACTGGTGGCTCTGGGACGAGGTCTGGCACGACGTGATCCAGGCTGGACTCACTCGTGGAAGGGCTGAGGACTATGTGGACACTGACCACGTGGGAAAAGATGCAAAACCTGATGGGGGCTGATGCCGATGGGCATTGCCGAGGGAACTGCGCCTGAGCACTCGGTCTGAGGGTTTGGTGACCGTGTCGGGCTTCTCAGCACTCACAGAACCAGGGAATGGTTTGGGTTGGAAAGGACCTCAAACACCATCCCTTTCTACAGACAAGGACACCTCCCACCAGACCAGGTTGCTCAGAGCTGCACCCAGCCTGGCCTTGAGCACCTCCAGGGATGGGACATCCACAATTTCCCTGGGATTCACCACCAGGGACCCCTTTCCCCCCACCCTGCAGCCGAGGACTCACTGTTGCTTGCGGGTGAGCTCCTGCTCCTTCTGCACCAGGTCCTGCTTGAGGGAGGCCAGCATCTCCACGCTGACATCCACCTGGCGCGACAGCTCCGACGCCCGGTCCTCCAGCTCCTGCTTCTCCCGGCTCAGCCGCAGGCTCTCCTGCTTGGCCTTCTCCAGCTCCGAGCTCTTGCGGTCCAGCTCCACCTGGAGCCGGCCCACCTGCGAGGCGATCTTCTGCTCCACCTCCTCCGTCAGCTTCTCCAGCCGCTTGTCCACCTCCAGCTTCTCGAAGGCGCGGATCTTCAGCCGCGCCAGCCCCTCCTCGTAGGCCGCGTCCATCGCGGCGGGCGGCGCGGGCGCGGGCGCCACGGCCTTGCCGCGGGTGAAGATCTCGGTCAGCGGGATCTCGATCTCGTGGACGTAGCGGGGCGAGGGCGAGGAGGACGGCGCCGGCTCCAGCTCCTCGGCGGGCACCAGGTCGCAGGAGAAGCGCTGGTCCTTGCCCTGGAAGGAGGTGCTCTCGAAGTAGTCCCGGCGCGCCGCCGGCGCCAGCAGCGCCCCGTCGGCGGCCAGCGGGAAGACGGCGGCATCGCAGATGCTGTTGGTCTTGGAGAGGACGTAGAGGGTCTCGTAGGTGTGGTTGTACTCCAGGTGGGCCCGCAGCGAGGACAGGCTGCGGAAGCGCTTGTGCTCCCCGCAGCGCGGGCACCGGTAGGGCAGGTCCAGCGAGGCCATCCCTCAGCGCGGCGCCCCGGCGCTCACGGCGCGGCACGGGGGGACACGGCCGGCGAGGGGCACGAGCCCCGGGACGTGGGGTGGCGGCTCCGCTGGGGCATGGCCGGGGAAGGGCACTGGGGTGGAGCTGGGGGGGTCTGGGGGTTCTCGGGGGGGTGTCAGCATCGGCTGGCGATGGGCGCTGGAAGAGACGGGGTGGGGGGTGAGTGATACGGGGATGGTGGGTGCCTGAAAATCCCTCCTTGGTCCTTCTTCTTGGTGCCCTCTCTGCCTCCATCCCACCCTCCCCTGTTCCTACCACTCTCTCTTGGGAAGCTCCACAAGCCTTGGGAAGCTCCACAAGCCTTGGGAAGCTCCACAAGCCTTGGGAAGCTCCACAAGCCTTGGGAAAATCCACAAGCCTTGGGAAAATCCACAAGCCTTGGGAAGATCCACAATGTTGGAAAGACCCACAACACTGGGAAGATCTACAACTTTTAGGAAGCTCCACAACCCTTGGGAAGTCCCACAACCCTTGGGAAGTCCCACAGCCCTTGGGAAGTCCCACAGCCCTTGGGAAGTCCCACAGCCCTTGGGAAGCTTTACAACCTTTGGTAAGAATCACAACCCTTGGGAAGTTCCACATCCCTTGGGAAGTTCCACATCCCTTGGGAAGTTTCACAACCCTTGGGAAGTTTCACAACCCTTGGGAAGTTTCACAACCCTTGGGAAGTAAGTTCCACAACCCTTGGGAAGTAAGTTCCACAACCCTTGGGAAGTAAGTTCCACAACCCTTGGGAAGTAAGTTCCACAACCCTTGGGAAGTTCCACATCCCTTGGGAAGTTTCACAACCCTTGGGAAGTTTCACAACCCTTGGGAAGTAAGTTCCACAACCCTTGGGAAGTTCCACAGCTTTTGGAAAGCTTCACAATCTTTGGGAAGACCCACAACCTTTGGGAAGAATCACAGCTTTTAGGAAGCTCCACAACCCTTGGGAAAATCCATAACCCTTGGGAGGATCCACAACCCTTGGGAAGCTCCACAGCCTTTGGACTCGATAATCTTAGAGGTCCTTTCCAACCTAAATGATTCTATGAACCCTTGGGAAGATCCATAATCGTTGGGAAGGTCCCCCACCCCTTGGAAAGGTGCCCCACCATCGGGAAGGTTTACAAGCATTCCGGAGGAGTGCAGCCATCAGGAAGGTGGACAACCCATGGGAAACCTCCCTCCATCCACCCTGAGTTTGCCACAGAAGGTGGAAGAGGCGACCCAAGAGTATCCTGCAGTATCAGAGGTCTCCCAGCCCCAGGATCATCCCTGTGTCCAACACTGGGCTGCTGGGATCCACCTCCTCCAAGCAAAGGGTGACCCAATCCTACTGGATCTGCCTGTGCAGCCTCACAACAGGATTTATCTCCAGGAGTTCTCATCAATCCATGGAACCCTCCACACTGTCTGATGCAGAGGACATGGTGGCTTCCCATGCCTGGTTTATCCCTCACTCCCCAAATCCTCCAAGACATCAGGGCCAGGAAGCCCCCACCCTTTTAAAATGGGATAAGGCAGGAAAAATCCAGCCTGGGAGGCACAAGCACAAATCAGGGTACGATGTTTTCATTTTTTCATTCATTTTTCATTCAGCAGTGAAAACAGTGAGGCTTTCACACCAAAACTCCGTGGGCACCCCTGGGTGGGAGCATCCCTGGCTCATCCCGCTGCAATATCCCACAAAGGGCTCTTCCCACCACCTTAAAAACCCCTCTGAGCCCTCCTGCATCCCATAACCAGCAGTTGGTGAGCACTGATCCACCACGGAACCCTCCATCCGTGCTGGTCCCCAGGGCAACATCCCCGGTGGCTCAGCATCCCCCTCGGGGGGAGCACAACCAGGCCACGAGGTTGGGAAACCATTTTTGAAGGGAAAAGAAATCAGTGAAGGCAAGAAATCCACGAGAAAAAAAAAAAAAAAAGCGCAACAAAACCCCAAGATGAGCTGGGAGGGTTTCTGGAGCTGTTTGGGGTCGTCACAAAACACCCCCCTGCACCTTAACCCCCCCACCTCCCCACCCCCCCCGGGCGAGCACAAAGCACGTCCGGCAACTCCGGTGGGATGAGAAAGCTCTTTTCCAGCACAGGGATGAAGCCACAGCATCGTGTGCCCGGCATCTCGGGCCTGGATCCCTGCCCGTGGCTCCTGGAGTACCCAACCAACCCTCATCCCGTATTTTCCAGCCTTAGAGCAAGGCAGGATCCGGCCCAGGTGGATCGGGAAGCACATATCGCCCGGTCCTTCTGCCGGGCAGGTCTCGCCGTGACCACAAAACCTCCCTTCCCTCCCATCTCCCTGGCAACAAGCGGGGATTTAAGGAAATTATTCGTGGAGTCATTACTACGGCGGCGGCCACGCTAATAAAGCCCCCGAGGCATCCGGAGCCGGGAAAGCGCTCCCGACCGCCGGGGGATTGCAGCATCCCCGGGCTGCTCCGGCGCCGCTACCTGCGGTTCATCATGGAGCCTTTCTTCGCATTGTTTAACATTTTTCCTGCCCACCCTCCCCACCCCCCGCCAAAAAAAAATTATATAAATATATATATATATATATTCCAGCAGGCAGCTCCACTGCCTGGTTAAAGAGGGAAGCGGGGGGGATGGAGAAAAGGGGTGGCGGTGGAGGACGGTGCCGGGGTGGCGGATGATGCCCGGAGTGGTGGGTGCTGCCCATCCACGTCCATTCCCGGCACTCCGGAGGGATGGGAAGGAGCAGGGTGGGAGCGCCCTGGTGGGCGCGGGAGGCCGGGGTGAGGTACAAGGGGGCTGGGGGGCAGGTGGGCGTGAAAATCTGGGGTGCATTTATCCCTCCCAAGCCCCCGGAGCGGGGAGATGCGGGTCCCCCCTCACCGCCTGCCAGTGGCTTTGTCCCCGCTGCGTCCCCCCACCCCCCCCCACCCCCGAGCTCCCGAGGGCCCTGGGTGAGGAGCATCCTGGGGATGAACCGCCACCTCCCAGCGCAGCATCCCCGCTCCAAACCAGCCCGTTTCACCCCATACCTGCTTCTGGCCGCCGACCTCCCGCGCTGGGCTCCTCCGGCGAGGGCAGCATCGCTCCCGCTCGCCCGCCGGCCACCCCCGAGCCGGGGGGCTGCGGGGTTGGGGGGGGGGGGGGGGGGGGGGGGGGGGACACAGAACCCGCACAGCCGCTCCGCTGCACAAAGGAGGCGGCTGCCGAGCGGCTCAGGGATGTGCCAGGGCGGAGGGATGCGGGGCAGGAGGGATGCAGCCACGGGGACGCGGGGAAGGAGGGATGCAGCCACGGGGATGCGGGGAAGGAGGGATGCAGCCCGCGGGAAGCATCCGGCTCCCCGTGGCCAGCACCTCCATGCCAGGCAGGCCCTGGGGAAGGAGGGAGGGTGGTGGCTGCGGGGGGTGGGGGGGGGGAGGGGGGGGGGGGGGGGGGGGGGGGGGGGGGGGGGGGGGGAGGAGGAAGGAAGGAAGGAAGGAAGCAGAGGCTGAAGGCCCCGGCGGGGTGGCGGGAGCGCTGCTGGGCACCCTGGAGATGGTGGGTCCCCCGGGCGCTGGGGGCTCAGGGAGGGCTCTGCATGGCGAGGGAGGGATGCAGGGATGGAGAAAGGAGGAGGGCGAGCGCTGGCAGCCGCCTCCTCCTCCTCCTCCTCCTCCTCCTCCTCTGCAGCCGGAGCCCGGCTCGTCTCACTGCCGCGTTGCTCCCGCACAGCTCCCTCTGCCTGTGTCCCCACGAACACCGCGGGCCTGGCTGGCACGGCAGCCCGCTGCACCCCCTACTCCCCCTCTGCCCCCCAAGCCCCTCCTCGCCCCCACCGGTGAAGCCCCTGCCCCAGGCAGCTCCCGGCCGGGATCACCCCGAGCATCCTCCCCTGGGGGTGTGTGTGGCACCGCCTGGGCACCTGCGCTGCTCCTTCCCTGTCCCGGGCTGGACACACAGGTGCCAGGACAGAGTCTCGGTCCCAAGACAGTCCCTGACCATCCTGTTTCCATCCCTGCCTTGATCCTGATTGAGTCCCTGAGTATTCTGACTCGGTCCTGACTGAGTGCCTCAGCACTCTGGCTTTGTCCCCTTCTTGGTCCTGATCCAGCCCCTGAGTACCCTGGTTTGGTCCTTGGCTTAGTCCTGAGCTGGTACCTCAGCAGTCTGGCTTAATCCCTGGCTTGATCCTGCCCTGGTTTGATTCCCAAATTGGTCTTGATCTGGTCCCTGAACCCTGTTTAGTCACTGTGTTGGTCCCCAGATGGTCCCCAAGCATCCTGGGTTTGTCCTGATCCAGTCCCTGAGCACCCTATCTTGGTCCTTGGCT
>NW_020957373.1:66187-68838 GCF_003031625.1 Empidonax traillii | reverse complement strand
CTGGTACCTCAGCAGTCTGGCTTAATCCCTGGCTTGATCCTGCCCTGGTTTGATTCCCAAATTGGTCTTGATCTGGTCCCTGAACCCTGTTTAGTCACTGTGTTGGTCCCCAGATGGTCCCCAAGCATCCTGGGTTTGTCCTGATCCAGTCCCTGAGCACCCTATCTTGGTCCTTGGCTTGGTTCCCAGTTGGTCCTCAAGAGCCCTGGCTTGGTCCTGGTCCAGTCACCGAGTTCCCTGGGTTGCATCCCAGCTGATCCTCATCTGGTCCATGACTGCCCTGGCTTAATCCTTGTCTTGGTCCTGATTGAGTTCAGGTGCACCCTGATTTGGTTCCCAGCTGATTCCTAAACACCCCTGCTGGGTCCCTGGCTTGATCCTGAGCTGGTCCCTGATCACCCTGGCTTAATCCCTGGTTTGCTCCTGATCCAAGCCTGAAATATCCTGGCTTGTTCCCCAGCTTGGTCTTGATCCAGTGTTTATACCCATCCCCTGGGATTTGGGGTGTCACTGATCCCCCCTCCAGGATCCTGGCTTGGTCTCTGGCTTGTTCCCCAGCTGGTCCCTGAGCACCCTGGCTTAATCCTTGACTTGGTCCTGATCCAGTCCCTGATCATCCCAGTTTAATCCCTGACTGGGTCCTCATCCAGCCCCCAGTCACCTCAGCTTGTTCCCCGTGCCGAAGGCATCCGGCACTGCCGGATGTTTTCCTCTCCCTGGACCGTGGGAAGAAGGACATGGTGCTGACATAGGGTCAGGTGTTTGTCCCCATTCCCTGGGATTTGGGGTGTCCCTGATCCTCCCTTCCCACCAACACAACCACGTGCCCTCAATCCCACCCCTCCCAGAGGCAGCTGCTGTGGGGGGTGTCCCATCCCTGCCATCCCTCCCAGCCCTTCCCACCCTCCCCTGGCAGCGCTGGCCAGAGGGAGCAGAGGGCCAAGGCTGGAGCTGGTGCCTCTGCAGAGCTTCCAGGCTCGGCATCAATTATGGATGCACTTCCAGAGGGTATTAATAAAGGCCTCATGCATCATTCATGACCAGTGGCTTGGGAAAGCTCGGCTCTTGGGCCCGGAGAGATCCGACATCCCACTCCAAACCAGCCCCTGCCCGAGGGGTCGAGGTCCCCATTAATCCTGTCTGGGGTGTCCCCACAGAAAAAGAGGTTTTCCTGGTGTCTGGGGCCATCTGCAGCCCATGGAATGCTCCTTGCTCAGGACTGAGCTCCCACACTCCTGAGGTGGTTCATCCACAGGTCAGGAGCACCCCTGGGGTCATCAGGAGGGTGAGACTTTAGGGACAGCCCCGAGGGGACTTTTAGGATTTCCCCCTCCACCAGGTTTCCTTCTGGCTCTTTCCCACGTCCCATCTCTGCTCTCAGCCCCCACATCCCCTTCTCAACCTCCCCCCCCAACTCCACAGGTTCCTTGCACCCCACGGTGAGCTCGGGTTTTGCCTGGATAACTGGGACAGTGGATTTTGCCTGGATAACTGGGACAGTGGATTTTTCTGGGATAACTGGTGTTTAGCCCTGGAATGTTCCGGTCCACGTGTTGGCAAAGGGCTGTGGGGACATGAGGGAATAAGACAGGGAGCCCCCCCCTTTCCTTCATAACACGGTCTGGGGGCAGATCCCTCCTGTCCAGGGGACAAAATCCATTGGAGAGAGCAGCTTTCCAGCCATCCCTCTTCCCTGCCTCAGTTTCCCCCTCTCCAAGGAAAAGATGATCATCCCTAAAACACCTGAGCATCCATGACAACTGCCCCATTCCTGCTCCCTCCATTCCCACGGGAATCTTCTCCTGATTAACTGAAACCAAAGCTCAGCGTGCCCCATCCAGGTATCTCCCAGCAGAAGGACGAGATTTGGGGATTTCATGGCTTTAACTGATTTTTAACCACCAGAGGAGGGAAGTTCTGCTGTGGGAGGTGCATTCCCCAGCTGCAGCGTCATCTCCAGTGCCATCCAGCCACTGGTATTCCCAGGAGAAGGGAACCAGCGTCTCTCCAGCATTTAAAATGCCAAGAGGAGGGAAGAGATCCCCCAGGGCTCCACGTCCTGCCTGCCTGGGAGTGCCTGGATCTTCTCCACCCCCGGGGATGAGCCAGGTTGAAAATGGGGAATGGGGATGGCATCTCATCCCATTTTTTGTGGGTAAAACCAAGGGCACATGGGGCATCCACATCCCAGTGGGGACCAGGAGCCTGGGATGGGGGCTCTGGTCTGGGTTTGGGGTCTCCACAGGAGAGGGGTAGATCCCTCCAGGACTCAGGCCCCTTGGAACAAACCTTGAGATCCATCCTTTTTTTTTTGGAGGGAGGCCCACCAGCAAGGAGCAGGGATCCTACACTGTCCCATGACAAGACCCTACTCCCAGGATAAGCCCTTCCCTGGGAAATTTGGGAATGCTGTGTCACCAACCCCCTCCCCTCTGCACCGATGGATTTTTCTCTCCCTGCTGATTATCAAACCACCTTTTCCCCCCCCCCCCCCCAAAATGCAGCAGCAAGAGGTTCAAAAACCCAAGGGAAAACACGGGATGGAAAAGGCGGGAAGCAGCCCCAGCGAGGGCTTGGATCAGCTCAAACCTTTAATTAGAAAAATAGACACAAATCTGGAATATTCCTGATAGAGGATTTTGCATTTTTTT
>NW_020957373.1:62873-65680 GCF_003031625.1 Empidonax traillii | reverse complement strand
TAATAATAATAATAATAATAATAATAATGGTATCACCTTTCCAAAGGGCCTGTTAGGCACCAGTTGCCAGAGCCTGGTGGCATCTCTCTCCCTGGGGAGAAAGGACCCGGTGCAGCCACGGCTCCGACTGTGCCATCCGGAAATCTCCGGTCGGGAACATCCTGCGAAGTCCTGGCAGGGGAAACCACGGCTACAAACACCGAGTGTCTGCACGTTTGGGGATTAAAAAAAAACCCCACCTCTCCATGCATTTCTTTCTGTCCGTGTTTTTTTTTTTTCTTTCCTTTCCTTTCCCCCTCCTCGGAACGGGAGCTGCAAACACGGGATTTGGAGACGGCTCCGCATCCCAACCTCCGCCTTCCCCCGCGTGCCCTTCTCCTTCCCGGGCACGGCTCATCCTCGCCTCCTCTCCGGGAGGGAATTCCCACCCCCGGCTCTCCCGTGGAGACGCTCGGGGGGAACCTGGGGAAACGCCGCGCGTCCCGGCGCTCACGGGGGAGGCCTCACAGTGTCCCGAAGGAGAGGCCCACGGAGAAGAACCCCAGGCCCTTGAGCTTCTCCTCGGTCCGGGCCTTCTGCTTCAGGTGCACCTTGCTGTGGCGCTTCTTCTCGTCGGAGCGGGCGAAGCGGCGCCCGCAGGTGTCGCAGGAGAAGGGCTTCTCGCCCGTGTGGGTGCGGATGTGGGTGGTGAGGTGGTCGCTGCGGCTGAAGTTGCGCAGGCAGATGCGGCACTGGAAGGGCTTGTGGCCCGTGTGGATGCGCAGGTGGCGGTTGAGCTCGTCGGAGCGGGCGAAGCTGCGCACGCAGCTCTCCACGGGGCAGGCGAAGGCCTTCTCGTGGGGCTTGGGGCAGAAGCACTTGGAGGAGCACTTGGAGCGCCGGGTTTTCCTCTTGGGCTCCTGGGCCGAGGCGGGAGGGTTGGCGGGAAGCAGGGAAGGGAGCGAGGAGGAGGCGGCGTGGCCCAAAAAGTCCGCGGGGGGCACGGAGGGCGAGGGGTGAGGGTGGAGGAGCTCGGCCGAGCTCATCAGCCCCGGCAGCACCTCGGGCTGGGCCAAGGCGGCCTCGAATTCCGGCATCAGCGGAGGGGGGACGTTGTGGATCTTGGCGTCGGCGAAGTCCCCGCGGGCCGGGAAGTTCTCTGGCTCGCAGCCGAACCCCAGATGGGCTCCGAAGCAGGCGGCGTCCTCCGCCAGGCTGCCCAGCTCCGACTGGCAGCTCACGGACAGGATGCTCTCCATCTTGGAGCCCAGCGGGTGGAACAGCCCCTGGCTGCTCTCTCCGGTTGGGAATGCTTCGGGAGAAGGGTATCCGGCGGGCAAGTAGGCCTGGTGCTGGGTGAGGGACTCCCACTGGGCGCAGGGGGCTTTGAACTTGTCCAGGGCGGGGGAGCCAGAGGACAGCTTGATGTCCTGCTTGTTGTCCAGGAGCTTGGGCTGGAAGAAGCACTGGGAGGTGTTTCCCAAGGCGGGCTGTGCCTGCAGGGGCTGAGCCCCCTCGGCCGCGGGGAATCCGCCGTATCCCTGCTCCGGGAAGGGGGCCTGGGTGGATCCGCTCATTTCGGGCTGGCAGGCGGGGTAAAGGTCCAGCTGGCCCTGAGCCACCTCGGGACAGGGGTAAAGAGCATCCAGGTGCCTCTGGTGGCTGTCGGAGGAGGAGGAGGAGGAGAAGGGGGAGATGCCCAGGATGCCCGACATCAGGTTGAACAGGGATTCCTGGTCCTGGGGGTGCTCCGGTACCGCCTTGATGAAGAAGCTGCCGGTGTAGCTGAGGGAAGGGGAGGGTTGGCTGCCCAGCAGGGAATAATCCACGGCCCCACCGCTCGCCGGGGCGCCCACCAGCTCACCTGGGAAACAGAGGAGACGGTGGTTAGAGGGATGGAAGGCTGCGGGGCTGGGGGGGCGGGATACGGGAGAGCAGCGGGAGGCTGGTGTTGCGTCACTGCGAGGTCTCCGTCTCTGAAACCGCACGGGGAGCTCTGGGATTCACCTCCCTTCTCCAGCAGGACCCCCGCCCTGGGCTGGCAGGGGGCTGTTGAACGCACAGCCCGGGGCTGGGGGCAGGGGAGGGGAAGATTCCCGATTTCTGACTGCAGCGTTCATTCCCAGCGGGGTCCCTCATCCCTGCCCTGCTGCCTCCCCCCCCTCCATCCTTACCTCCAAGGAAATCGGCCTCTGCCAGAAGTTGCTGCTCAGGCTGCCCCAAGCCCTGCAGCTCTCCGGTTTTCATCTCGCAGCTCTCCTCGTACTTGGAGTAAAGCGGATCCGGGCAGGAGAAATCCATAACGTTGAGCATCTTCCCTGGAGACACGGCCGGAGCAGGGGGGGGGGTGGGCTGGGACGAGCCGGGAATGCTCGGGGAGAGCCGGGAGATGCTCGGAATGAGCCGGGAGATCCTCAGGATGAGGCGGGAGACGCTCCGGGGCGAGGCG
Organism: Empidonax traillii; assembly: GCF_003031625.1. Lineage (NCBI taxonomy): Eukaryota > Metazoa > Chordata > Aves > Passeriformes > Tyrannidae > Empidonax > Empidonax traillii. Next base: position 63,252 of record NW_020957373.1, on the reverse strand, counting down.
GGAGACGCTCGGGGCGAGCCCGGGGATGCTCGAGGCGAGCCCGGGGATGCTCGGGGAGAGCCCGGGATGCTCGGGATGAGCCGGGAATGCTCTGAGTGCCCGGACCGATCCGAGGGATGCTCAGCGGGGAGCTGAGGGATGCTCGGGGTGCCGGGACCGATCCGAGGGATGCTCGGGGTGGATGCCAAGGACCCTCTGGGTGATGCTCCGGGACGCTTGGGGCAATCCGGGGGCTGTTGCAGGGTGCTTGGGGCAGTCCTGGGAATGCTGGGGTTGGGTGCCGGGATGCTGCGGGGGGTGCTGCGCCCCGGGGGGTGGGCGGGGGGGCCGGTGGCGGTGCGGGGGGGGGCAGGCAGGGCCCGGCAGCAGCGCAGCCCGT
>NW_020957373.1:59656-61569 GCF_003031625.1 Empidonax traillii | reverse complement strand
TTTTTTTTTTTTTTTTTCCCCGTGAATGCCTTTTGCTGCTCTTGTTCCTTCTAGAAGCGTGAAAGGTGCCGGGTTTATTTTCCCCCTTTCCCCCTCCCCCTCTCCTCTTTTCCCTGCCCGATTTTGCAAGACTTTTCTTGCCGGCGTTTCGCGGTCGCTGGGATGGGGAGCCGGGAGGTGGATGCCGGGATTTGGACGCCGGGATTTGCTCCTGCGATGGAGAGAGCGGCCAAAAAGAGAAGGCAAAGGCTTCGTCCAGCTCCCTCCCTGGCCGGGATTCAGTCATCCCAGTTCATGGCTCCCACCCAGGCACGGATTTGGGCCGGGAGAGGGCAGATCCATATGCAAACCCCAGCGGCTCCAAGGGGGATGTTCGAAGAGCGGGCTCAACACAAGCAGGGCTTAGGAGGGATCCTGGCAGCGCTTCCGCACCCCCCGAGCATCCTCCCGACTGCCCCGAGCGCTGCCGGGGGGTGAATTCCCTGCACAGAGCAAAGCTGGAGGGTGCTGCTTTCCCTGCTTGGTTGTTTGGAGGTTTCCAAATTTCCAGCGTGGACTGGGAGCTGATCCTGGATAAACAGAGATGCTTTTGGGGAGTGGATCAGCACCAGCACTGCCAAACAGGCAGTTTGGATGGGGAGGAGGAGGAGGAGGTTTCCTCTGGGAATTTTGGCTGCTGGGTTTGAACTCCACTATAAAATACATCTATAAGAATATTTAGAGCCACAAACCCACAGCTCAAGGTGGACGATGAGGAAGTGACCTCGGAACAGAGAGAGCTGTGGGATGCAAATGGGGTTAAAAAGGCAGGAAAGCACCTCTCCCTGGCCTCCCTGGCGGTGTGTTTTCCCTGCCTCCAGGTGGTTTAGCCCTTCCTGGAAGGCTAGATGTGCTGGGGATGTTCCCCCGTGCCCACACCCACGGACACGGGGAGCAGCAGGTGAAGGGGGGGGGGGCCTTGCTCTGGAGTTATTCCCGGCTCCAGGGATGACTCACAGCCTTACCTTGGGCAAAGCACTCGGAGCTGTGTCTGGCAGAGCCTCCCCACGTTGGGGACAAGCTGCTGCCTCTGCCAAATGCACCCAGAGCGCTGGCAAAGAGGGGCAGGGAAGCAGCAAAGCCAGCCGGTGATTCAGGGAAGTGTCAGGGAATGAGCTGGAAGGTTCAGGTTGGGAATGAAAGAGGGGATGGGGAGGTGCAGGCAACGATCAGGGTGAGGAAATGGTGAGTGGGAGCCAGTCATTCACTGTTTCTCACTGCTGGGAGATGAGGAGAACCCAGTGCAGTGGCCAGAACGTGGGGTTCAGGCAGACCAAAGGCAGCAGCTAATCCTGAAGTGCTCAGTGAACCTGGAATTCGGCACTTCAGGACATCCTGGGGACCAAGGTGATGAACAGGATCAAAATATTCCACCTGTGGCTACTGAACACAACCCCAACCTGCTGCTGAGGGGATCTGCTGGATCTTGGGATAGATCCAAGGGCTTGACCTGGGGGGTCCTTGCTCTCTTCTTCATCTCTTCTCGGCTGCTCCAAGGACCCCCCCCAGGCCTTGGTCGCTCTGGTTTTATTTGGCTGGGCCACATTTTGTCTGGGATGTCAGAATTTGGGATGTGTAGGGCTTCCAGTCTCTGAGCTGGAGCCTGGATCATCCCTGGGAAAACGGCTGCCAGGACAAGCAGCTTAAACAAGCAGCTTCGCTTTCCTCCCATAGGTGGAAAAAACTGTCCCACCTTTTATGCACCGCCATGGGAAGGTTCCCCTGCCACCACCACGGGTCAGAGGCAGCCCTTGCAAACCTCTCTCCACCCTCAGAGCTGATCCTAAAATAGTGGTGATATTTCAGCTCCCCAGATAAGAAAACCAAACAATTATCTTGAGGTTTATAATCCCTCAGGAGAGTGTCACTGGCTC
>NW_020957373.1:37218-59404 GCF_003031625.1 Empidonax traillii | reverse complement strand
TTTATGCACCGCCATGGGAAGGTTCCCCTGCCACCACCACGGGTCAGAGGCAGCCCTTGCAAACCTCTCTCCACCCTCAGAGCTGATCCTAAAATAGTGGTGATATTTCAGCTCCCCAGATAAGAAAACCAAACAATTATCTTGAGGTTTATAATCCCTCAGGAGAGTGTCACTGGCTCTGCAGGGGTGGCTGAGAAGCTCCTGTTTGATGTCCCCTCTTCCTCTGGATGGATGTTTTTATTTTATATACATCCTGAGATAAAGAGACATATTTTTATATTAAAAAAAAACAACCAAACCCCCCAAAAAACCACCAGTTTAAAGTGACCCTGTTTGGATGGCACATTCCATGGGAGGAGTGTGGCTGTGCTGGAGGTGACACCACGCATGAGGTAATGGCATAACGTGACCGTGGCTAAAGCCAAGCTCTGGGAGCAGGTGCTGGCACGGCTTTTCCCTTCCCAGAAGGGGCACTTGGCCGGCAAGGAGGCGGGATAACCTGCCTGGGATGTCAGGAAAACACAGGGGGGAAATCCCTGCAGGATCCAGGGACCGCCCCCCCACAGCACATGAGACACCCCGGGGGGGTTTCAGGGCTCAGCTCTGCCCTGATTTGGGGTCCTTTCTCTCCCTGTGATCCCTGAGATCTGCAGGAAGCTTTGCTGGAGGCATTTAGGAGCAGTTTGGAAAGCCCTGGGACAGCCCTGAGTGTCTGTGGGGCGTCCCCAGCAAAGGGTCACCCCAAGCAGGAGGACTTTGGGCTCCTGGAACTGGGAGCATCCTTGGGGCAGCCAAAACGACCCCCAAAGCAAGGCCTGGGTTTGCTGCAGGGCTGTTGGGAGCCTGGAGATGTCTCTGGGCTTCCTGGCAGGGCACAGCTCTCTGGAGCCCAGGGCTCCCCCAGTCCCCTGCCATCTGGAGCTGGCTGGCACAAGCCAATATCCCTGCTAACTTGCCCACCTCCAACATTCCTGGCTTGGCGAGCTCCTCGCTGGCTCCTGCTGATCCACCCCGATTCCTCCACAGAGCCGGGGCCATCTCCCTCCCAGGGGTCACCTTCCTCCTGACCACCCCCCTAAACCCACTGCAACGCCTCACCAGCCTTCCTTCCCATCCAGTTTTCCAGTCTGCCCTCCCAGTTGGGGTTCCAGCATGGAAAACAAGCCTTAATCCTTGGCTCTGTCCCATTTTTCCCCCGGTTTTCCCCTCCGAGGGCTTGGCTTGGGGTTTTCCCTGGGACCTGGCAGGTTTCAGCGGGGGCTTGGATGATTCCAGGACTCCCAGCCCTGTTTAAGGGAAGAGCTGCCATGGAAAGGAGGTAGATCATCCTCTTCCTCCTGCCTTGCCTTGCCACAAGCCAGGGAGAAGCTGGAGCAAGGTCTAGGGAAAACTTTTCTCAGGCAGGGAAGAGCAGGCAGCCCTAGGCGGAGATGGGCAGCACTGATGGGAGCTTGGAATTCATTTTTCCAAAGGGAGGGGCCGAGGGTTGGTCCGATGGCAACACTTCCTCTGGCAGCCAGGCTCGGGGCTGTGTGCCCAAAGCTTGCAGATATCTGGGGAAAAGTGCAATTCCCACGTGCCTTCTCCAAGCTCCAAAGATCCGTGGATCACGTACCTCCCGCAGCCGACCCGATGCCCTACATTCATCATTCCCCGGTGGATTTTTCCACTGATTCCTTTAGGAACCTTTACCAGCCCCTGTGCTGGGAGATGATGTGAGTTTTAAGTAGAGAAACCTCCCTTTCCACCTGCTTGGAACGTGCCCAGTGTTTCCACCCTTGCTGGTTTGGGAAGAGCCTCCGAGCGATGGGGGGTGTGTGTGTGTGTGTGTGATCAGTGTACTGGCTGCTCACACCAGGTGATGAATTCCCTGCTCCTGGTGATCCAAACCTCTCTGTGGGGGTGGGTAGAGCTGGGAAATTCCCTGCTGGCAGCACTAACCCCTTCCAAGAGCTTTTTTTTTCGTGGAAGAGAAAGTGGTTCTGTTGACTCCGAGCTGCTGGTCTTCAATATTCAAGAAGATGCTTCTGGAATTTCGAAGTGGTTTTTGAACCTGGAAGCTGAGGAAAACACAACATCCTCACTTCTCCCCTTCCCAGCACTTCCATCTCCTATGGATTTTTTCCATCTCCCTTAGGTTTTTTTGCCTGTTGCTCAGGTTTGCCCTGCAGGTGGGGAATTTTAAAGAAATCCCCCTGGGAAGTGTGGCTGCTTCCCTCAGGGACAGAGGGGGGCACCCAAAAGGGGCAGCTCCAGCTGCTGGTACCTCCCTGTGCTCCATGGAATTACCTTCCATGGCTCCCATCTTCCAGATGCAAAGCATCTCCTTCAAGCCACCCCCACCAAATCCAACCACAAAGCCTGAATTCTTTATTACCCATCCCAAACTTCCCTCAGCCACGTCTCCAAGGTGGAGAAGGGAACAGCATTCCAATGTCTTGAAGCTGGCAATGGATTTTATGGGGGGAAGGGGGGTGGAGTGGTGGATGGCAGGATGTGACTCTGCAGGGATTCCCTCTGGAATGGCCACTGGAGAGAGGACATTGATGGGTCACAGCCCCACTGTTGGATCATGGAATGGCTTGAGTTGGAAGGGACCTTAAAGACCATCCACTTCCAACCATCCAGGGACAACCTTCCACTTTCTCCAAGTCCAATCTCATCTGGCCTTGAGCTTTTCCAGGCATCCAGGGGCAACCTGTGCCAGGGCCTCTCCACCCTCCCAGCCAGGAATTCCATCTTAATATCCAAACTAACCCTGCCCTCTCTGACTTTGGATCTCACCTCTTTGCCCTCCATCCCCCCCCCTCCCATCCCTCCACCCGTCTCCCCTTCCAGGAGAACTTCCAGAACGCACCGCTCGGCATTTCCATGGAAACCGGCACACACCCAGCGGCGCTGCCTCCCTGCATTCCCATTCCTGGGGCCACAGAGAGGAGACAACCTGGAGAGGTGGAGCAGGAGCTCAGTACCCCCGCCCCGGGAAGGACGCGGATCCTTAGGGAGGAACATCTTCCCTCGGGAATGTCCGAGCAGCCTCAGCAGATTTAGGCTCCGTGAAACACCTGCCAAAAGAGAGGGCTTTTTTATTTTTAATTACCGGCCACGAGGGAGGAATCGCTGGCTGGAATTTCAGAGCCCGGGGGCACGGCGGCGGGTCGGGGGTACGGGGAGGGGGGGAGGAGGATGGAATCTCCCTCCTGGTTTTTGTGTGGCTGCACAAACGTCACCGTCTCCTCCGGCTGCTCAGCTCTTTCCCGCCCTGGAAAATTTATGGATGACTTCTCCTGCATCCTTCCTTTATTCCAAACGGATTTGGTACCCCCAGGCACGTGGTGTGACTCTTGGGGATGGGTCGGCGCGGGGCTAAGGGTTGGACTGGGTGATCCTCGTGGATTCCTTCCAACACAGCACGTTCTGTGGGATTCTGGGATTCAAACAGCTGAGCTTTGGGGTCGAATCCCTCAAATCTGGCTGCTCCCTGCAGTTCAGGAACCACAGCCACTGCCTGCACGCATGGCAGAGCAGTTTGCCAGAGCACTGCCCTAAAAATAGGCGAGAGGCAGAAATAATCTCCTCCCCTGCCCCCCAAATAATAAACTCCAACCAAGTGCTAATTCTGGCAGCTCAGGGAGCGGTTGGTGGAGAGCAGCAGTTTCTATTCTCTCCTTCCTCACGCGTCCTAATCACAATATTTTTAGTGTGTGGTGTGGATTTTTTTCCACGTGTTTAAGGGGCAGGAGGATTAACTGAGCTCTCAATAATAAAGGGATAAAGCAGGAGTGGACAATTTTCTCCATTTCTTTCTAAGTTCCCCCATTTTCCCTCTCTGCCTTCATGTAGTGACTGGGAAGATGCAAACATTCCCCAGCTTTCCATTTGGAATGGAATGATTCACTGGGCCCCGAGTAAGTTTTCCCCCCACCCCCTCCTCATTCTCACACTGGTTTTGATCACCTCTAAACAAACCTCGTGTATAGTTTTGAACAAAGCACGTTTTAAACCAAATTGTTGGGCTGTTTTATTTAGAGAAAGCTGGACGGGAAGCATTTAATTTCTATTTTTCGGGGAGGGGGGTGTGTGTGAAAGGGAGCTGAAGCTCCCAAACGAGCCCTGAGCATCGTTAGGCTCCTAATTAGCTGCAGGACACCCCAATTATCATCCTGGATTCAAACCAAGAGGGTTGTTTGTCTTCTCCAGGCCCCTTTTGCTCAGCTGGACGTGGTCCCGCAGCCGGGGCAGGTTTTTTTAGGACAAGCAGGGGCTTTGCAGGGGCTCAGGGATGACAAGGTGTGCAAGGCACGGCGAGGTGTGTTGGGGACACACGTCCAGAATGGGATGCAAACATCAACCTGAGAGAGAGCCTTGCGATCAGATAAAGGTGCTCATTAACAACCCATTGGAATAAAATCCCTCTAGAGAAAGGCAGGTGAGAAAAGGTGAGTTGGAAGAGGGTGTTTCCTTGCCCCGGGTTGCTTTGTCTCCACCCACCCCTCCCTTCCCAGGCACCGGGATAGTTTGGAGATCCGGGTTTTCCAGTGCCCAGGGGGATTGCTGGGAACTGGGGCAGACCCTGGGAATGGGCAGGGGGATTCCTGGAGAGACTCAAGGAAGGTGCACGTGGGTCACAACATCCCATGCAGAGCTCTGGGCTTGGGAAGAGAGGCTGGAGGTGCCGGTGACAGGGGCTGGATGTGATCCCAGCTGTGCCCAGGGGGGCAAGAAAGCCAAGGGGGCACCTGGTTTGTGTCAAAAATAGTGTGGGCACAGGGCCAGGGCAGGGATTGTCCCCCTGGGCTGGCACTGCTGGGGCACCTCCAGCCCTGGGGGCAGTTCTGGGACCCTCAGGCAGGAGAGACATTGAGGGGCTGGAGCGTGTGCAGGGAAGGGAACGGAGCAGGGAAGGGGCTGGAGCAGCAGGAGGGGCTGAGGGAGCTGGGGGGGCTCAGCCTGGAGAAAAGGAGGCTCAGGGGGGACCTTCTGGCTCTGCAATCCCTGACAGGAGGGGGGAGCCGGGGGGGTTCGGGCTCTGCTCCCAGGGAACAGGGACAGGAGGAGAGGGAACAGCCTCCAGCTGTGCCAGGGGAGGGGCAGGTTGGATATTGGGGAAAATTTCCTCGTGGAATGGCAGTGGTGGATCCCCATCCCTGGAGGGATTTCAAATCCCTGTGGATGTGGCCCTTGGGGACAGGGGGCAGTGGTGGCCTTGGGGGAATGGTTGGACTTGATGACCTCAGAGGGCTTTTCCAACCTAAACAATGGAGTGATTCCCTGGTTTTGTGCCCAGTGCTGCAAACCAAACCCTCTGACTGCAGAGAGGGGGACACACCTGGCCCAGTGCCTGCTCAGAGATGAATTCATCCACCAGCTTTTCATTTGGGACTGTTATTTGCTTCCTCGACCAGCTCATTGCTCCTTCTCAGGAAAGCTTCCAAGACTGTGGAGAGACTCTCTCCAGAATCATTAATCAGAGCAGCATGAAGATTTATTAACTCTCCTCTCCTTGCAATAAAACCATCAGCCTCCAGACTCAGCTTTCTGTGCCACCAATTCCTCCTCCCAAGTACATTTAAAGGCTGCCAAGGAAGGCAAATCCATCTCCTCGGTCCTCATTTATTGCCTGTTGTTGCAGTATCGTGGTCTCCACTCATCTCCAAAATCCAGGAGTGAAATCATACCAGTCCTTTTTCATTTTCTTTCTTTTAGGGTTAATTATGTTAATGAAGCTCGATGATATTCGTGGCAAAGGCTGGAAGTGCATGGAAATTCGTGGAACTTCAAATTAACCGCTTTGGTGGCTCGGGATGTAATTAGGAAAACTATTAAATATAGTGTGGTGTGTAAATGAGTACAAATTATATCTATTGCACAGCCCAGCTCTGAGAGGAGCAGAATTTGCCATCTCACTCCCAGGATTCTGGCTGCCAAGCCAGGTAAAAATGGGAGAAGTGTCACACTAAAATGGATGTGCCAGAGTGCATTTTATACCCCAAAATACCAGGGGAAAATGCTGATTTTACCTACTCTTTGAAATTACTTAATCTGAATTTTGCAGCCAATTGCCACAGATTGCCAGAACCCAGAGGGATGTACCGAGGGAATACCGTGGAATGGTTTGGGTTGGAAGGGACCTTAAAGCTCCTCTTGTTCCACCTCCTGCCACGGGCAGGGACACCTTTCATCAGCCCAGGTTGCTGCAACCTGGCCTTGGACACTTATCATAGAATCATGGAACCTCCTGAGCTGGAAGGGACCTACAAGGACCATCCAGTCCAACCCCTGGCCCTGCACAGACACCCCAACAATCCCACCCTGTCCAAACCCTCCTGCAGCTCTGGCAGCCTTGGGGCTGTGCCCACTGCCCTGGGGAGCCTGGGCAGTGCCCAACCAACCTCTGGGGGAAGAACCTTCTGCTGAGATCCAACCTGAGCCCCTCCTGACAACTTCAACACATTCACTCAGGTCCTGTTGCTGCTCAGAGACAGCAGTGCCACATCCACAGGGATTTGAAATCCCTCCTGGGATGGGGATTCCACCATTGCCTTGGGCAGCTGTGCCAGTGATGGACAACCCCCCATGGCTCCCCCCTCCTGCACTTGCAGGACTCTCCTCGCAGAAGATTTGGCCAAGAGCTGCAAAGATCTAAATAAACCCTCCAAGACTAAGTAGAAAACAACGTCGCTGTCTCTTTGCTCAGTGCCGGGTGCTGATGGATCCAGTGGGAATCCCGTGTTACTCCACGTGGACAGGGCAGGGCTTGGCCCGCTCTGGCTCGGTGACAAACACGCATCAAGACAATCGGCTGAAGCACAAAGAGCCTGCCAGGACAGTGCAGCGTCTCCATAGAAACCCCGGAGAAGGGAACCTGACGCTGATTTAATGATGGCTGGAAACTTCCTCATTTCAGCTCCCTTTCCCCGTTTTGTTTTTCAAGGAAAGTGGGATGCAAGCACTGGAGACGCTGCTGGGTCTCTGGTGCATCTCTGGAGCATCTCTGGTGCTGTGACAGCCAGGGGTGACAGGCACAGGCTCAGCTCACAGTGATTTCTCCTTCACTGCTCCAGTTCACAGCTAAAAATAAGCAGGAGGAGCTGGGTCTGCTTCAAGGAATTGTGGGGCAACGGATAAATAAAAATAAAAGATTGTGTTCCTGAGAGGTGATCACCCCCTTTCAGGGCTGGCCCTTTAAATCTCTGCCCAGGAAAAAAAAAAAAACCACACCAAATCAATGTGTTTTTTTTCTGTGAAAAACGAACATTTCCTTCCTTTTCAACCAGGAAAAACACCCAGGGATGTGGATTCAGTCAGAGCTGTGGACACAGAGTGTTCAGGGAACACAAGGGCGACTCCCCAGATCTGTAGATCTGTATATATATATATATATATATATAAAAGTTGATTTCCTATTTTTTTTTAAATGCTTTCTTCTTGCAGGCCTCCAAGCACTGCTCACACTCACCCCTGGCTGCTGTGATTCTCACAATCTGGGTTAGACTGTCCCTCTGCTCCAGGCAGAGGTTCTATTTTCACTGGGAAACCCTCTGGAAGTCCTGAGTCTCTCCCACTCTCTGGCTCCCTCCCAGCTCTTTATCCAGGTGAATCCTGGTTGTGCACTGACCTATCCATCTGCTCCTCTTCATCCCTGAGCCTGGGAGCACCAGGAAGGACACAGAGCCACAGGGAGCTGCGACTGAGGAGTTGAGGGAGGGGGGATCAGGATCTGGTGATTAAAAAAATTATCCAGTGAATCCTGTTGTGTATTTTGGCCTTTTGAATTGCCACCTGGAATCATCAGCTTTTCATCCAGATCTGAGCTCCAAATCCAATGTTTAATTGCTGGGAGCATCCCTCTGCCAGCAGGTCAGGACCTGGTAGAGAGGAACATTGTGAGATTTAACTCGTTAATGCTTGAGAAGTGTTTTAAAGGAACTGAGAGGTGAAAATTCCCTGCCCAGCAGAGGGGGATGGGGGGATTTGGTAGGGGGTTGGAACTGGATAATCTCCAAGGTCCATTCCAACCCAAACCATTCCAGGATTCTGTGACTCTGCCCTGCCTCCAGCTTTGCTCACCCACAGACATTTGATGCCACGTACACTTCGGTTTCTTTAAGGTCTGGTTGGTCTGAATCCTCCTTGCCTCTTTTCCCAGGGAAATACCCATTTCCTGAATTTCCTGATTTCTCCTGGGCACATCCAACTATTTCCAGGGCCTGAACACCATCACAAATATTTACTCTTAGCTCTGAAACAACCAGTTTCGATGCAGAAGACGGAACGCTTTCTCTTTTTAACTTCCACGTGGCGTTTCCCTCTTGTTTCCCCCTCCTTTTAGCCTTGCAACTCAAACACCGATAGCAAAAGCTCTAAAAACCCACAAAGCACTGGAAGCTCGAAGATTTCTGAGGGAGAAACACTCCTGTGTTTTTCCAGGAGATGAAACGAGGTCACACTTCGCTGTCTCTGCTGCGACTTTCCCGCTTTGAAGGTGTCACATCAGAGGGGGTGATTCGGCACTTTCTCCTCCTTCCCTCCGGTGATTCCAAGCTCTCCTCGCTCCAGCCTCCTCTGCAGTTCATGGAAGGAGGGGATGAATAATAGCTGATGCTTCTCTGATGTGTCCCATAAATGCCAGCCTGCTCTGCAAATGTCAGGCTCCGGCCTGGGCCCAGCCTGGAATGTTTGTTCCCTGCTGTCGGGTCTCACTTCCCCTTTGGCACGTCCAAGTCCATGAAAACCCGGCATTCCACTTCCAATTCCACTGAATCACAGGGCCAAGTGTCCCTGGAGCCAACAAACTGACTCTCACCGAGGAGCTGACTCATGGAATTGGCTGGTGTTGAGTTGCTCTTCCAGGGAAGACCGAAAGCTGAGGCTCTAACACCTCAGGGATGTTCAAATTCCCGTCATGATCTTTGCCAAAACATCTGGATTTGATTTTCATGACTGCAGAATCAATGTATTTTCATTATTACAGAATAATTGTATTTTCATTATTACAGAATAATTGTATTTTCATTCTTGTGGAACCATTAAACTTTCAATATCACAGAATCACTGTATTCTCATTATTGCAGATTCATTGTACTTGCAATATCATAGAATCATAATTTTTTTTTCAATATTATGGAAAAATGGAATGGTTTGGGCTGGAAGGGACCTTTAAAGGTTGCTCAGTCCAACCTCCCTGCAGTGAACAAAGACATCCTCAACTACATCACCCCAAACTCTCGTTCTATCAGGACAATTTGGAAGGAAAATTAGGAAGTACGTAGGTTAAATGCTTCCTGGGTTCCCTGTCAGCTCTTGGCACTGGCCAAGAAATTTACCTTGAGCTCCTGTATTCCCAACTTATGCCCTGGAGGCAGCAGAGCACATCTCATGGATGGGAGCTGAGAGACTCATCCATGTTCACAGAACACACCTGAAACTTTCCTTAAATCATGGAATCATGGAATGCTTTGGAAGGAAACTTAAGCAGGGATATTGTGGCCTTTGTGCCTGAATTCCATTTCGGCAGCAAAAGAATCCACAAAGCAGGTGAATTCTCTTCCCAAGGCAGGGGCATTCCAGGGTCTTCTGGAAACCTGTGCTCAGCCAGAGCTTTGTTTCGCTGTAGAAAATCCCATATTTGGGTCACTCAGACTTTCAAAGGAGCTTCTAAAATCTTAGTAGAGCGGACAAAGAACAGCTAAGCCAAGGGCATCTTCCCAGAGGGGGAAGGACACAGAAATCCTGCTGATAAAATCACTGAAAACACCCACAACACAGAGGCCACTGTGTTGTTTTTTTTTCCTTCCTGTAGCCAAAAATCACAACTGGAAAAGCAGCCTGAGGAATGGGTGCTGTCCCTGTCACACAGAGCAGGGATCAGGGCTGGCCCCCATGAGGGTGTTGAAGACCCCAGTGAGGTCTCCCCTCAGTCTCCTCATCTCCAGGCTGGACAATCCAAGTGCCCTCAGCTGTCCCTCCTCCAGACTCTTCCTCATCTTCCTGGCCCTGCGGTTGAAGCTGCTCAGTGGCTCTCCCTTTATTCCTTTAAAATGAGGGAAATGAACGTTTATTCCTTCGAAATGAGGCTGGCTGGATACACAGCCACCTAAGCCTTGTTTCCAAGGGAGCCAGGCTCACAGGAGCCTGAGATAGCCCAAGGAATTAGGATGGATCTCTTCCACCTCTCGGGTGTTGAGTCATAACCCCCACACTTGGAACGACCTCCCGGACAAAAGTCCACATCACAGCAGGCTCTGACAACCTGTGTGTGTGTGTGTGTGTGTGTGTGAAATACCAGCCTGGACCAGGCATGAAAAGGAAGAAAATGCACTTTTAAAATCCAATCCCCATTTTAGATTTGTTTCTATATTGAAAGGAGCGGGGGAGAGCAGGGAAAGGTTGAGGCAGCATCACCAAAGTGATTCACCAGGGGAGTGAGTGAGGGTCAACAGGTGGGGATGGACAAAGCCTTTGAGTCTGTGCTGGGCTTTCAGGGGTGAAAATGAGGAGCTGACACTACTGGGTGTGTGACCCCTCCGAAAGGTTTGCATTTTTGTCCCTGCAACTAAAAATAACAGCTTCAAAACCTGAGAAAGAACACGCTTTTGGTTCAGCAAACAGCAGCTGCAGGGGACAACTACAACTTGCTGGGGGTTTAAAAATAAAAATAAGTAGCTGAGTCTGTGCTGATGTAAACAGGCTCCATGTCTGTGGTGTCACACACACCTGATCTGCTCGGATGGTGGGTGAGGGGAAGGTGTGGATGTGTCTGTCTGGAATTCAGCACAGCCTTGGACACCGTCTCCCATGGGACACTCCTGGAAAAGGCTGGACAGGGACATCCCTGATGGGTTAGGAACTGGCTGATGGCCGGGCCCAGAGAGTGGTGGGGATGGAGCTGCATCTTGGTGGGATCTGGTCACCAGGGGTGTCCCCAGGGATCAGGGCTGGGCCCTGTCCTGTTTAATCTTTATTGATGATTTAGATGAGGGGATTGAGTCCACCATCAGCAAATTTGCAGATGACACCAAGCTGGGGGGGGGTGTGTTGATCACCTGGAAGGCAGGAGGGCTCTGCAGAGGGACCTGGACAAGCTGGATCCATGGGCTGATCCCAAGGGGATGAGGTTCAACCAGGCCAAGGGCCGGGTCCTGCCCTTTGGCCACAACAAGCCTCGGCAGCCCCAGGGTTGGGGACAGAGTGGCTGGAGAGCAGCCAGGCAGGAAGGGAGCTGGGATTTGGGATGGACAAGAAGCTGAACATGAGCCAGAGTGTGCCCAGGGGGCCAAGAGGGCCAATGGATCCTGGCCTGGCTCAGGAACACTGTGGCAGCAGGAGCAGGGAAGTGATTCTGCCCCTGGACTGGATATTCCCCCTTGTCCTGTCTCTCCATCCCTTGTCCCAAGTCCCTCCCCCTGGAAGGGGCTCTCAGGTCTCCCTGGAGCCTTCTCTTCCCCAGGTGAACCCCCCCAGCTCTCCCAGCCTGTCTCCAGAGCAGAGGGGCTCCAACCTTTGGAGCACCAGAAGCTGAGCTTTAATGATGAAGACAGTTCTGAACATCCCGCAGTGACCACAGCTCTGCCCATCCTGCTCAGGAGAACCAAATGTCCCCCCTAGAAACTTCTGGATCTGAAGTCTGACCGAAACCCTGTTGGCAAGGGCCGACCCAAACCCTCCTTGCTGCTAATCCGACCTTGTTCCCCACCTGTGTCCCTGCATTCCATGAGGAGGAACTGGTGGGAGCAAACTGAACTCTGCCTGCAGCGCTGGAGCCAGCTCTGCCAGCTTCCCTGCCTGTGGAATGAGGGAGTGATGACACTGTGGATTCCCATCCGCCTCCCATGGCTCTTTTGGGCTTTAATTAATACTTCCAGGCTCCTTAAGAAGCCACATTTTGGAGGTGTTATGTAAGCAGGAGTTATTATTATTTAAAAAAAAAAAAAGAATCACATTACGAGCGGGTTATTAGTCTGACAGATGGAATTATCAGCGGAATTGTATTTTTATCAATCATCCCGCCTTGCCTTGCCTTTCCTCTCATCTCATCTCATCTCATCTCCCTTTTATCACCCCTCAGCTCTGGGCTGGCAGCCCTGACGTGGAACGTTGTGTCACCGGATGGCTCTGGATGGCATGGATGAGTAAACGAGCTCTTCCCAGGCTGGGAAGACTCTCCGTGTTGGAAAACTCACTGGAATCCATCTGTGGGTTGAAATGGGCACAGAATCCTTTAGGGCTGATGATAGTTGGGGCCCTGAATGTCATTTCCCTCACCCAAGGCTGGCTCCCAGCGCAGGCAGAGCGAGCGGCTGCCACCCTCGCTGTGGGCTGGCAGGAGGGAACCTGCCAGTGGGAAATAATTTACAGTTCCCCAGCAGGAATTGTTCTCCATCAGAACTGGCAGACTGCTGGGATGGGGAAGGGTCATTTTCTCTCTCATCTTCTCAAGAAGTTAATGGCATTGTCACATAAATGTCCTTTCCTGAGAGTTAATGATCTGCAGCTTCCTGGGAAAGGGCAGAGGAGGGGCAGGACTGAGCTCTGCTCTGGGTGACAGGGACAGCCCCCAGGGAATGGTTGGAGCTGTGCCAGGGCAGGCTCAGGTTGGATCTCAGCAGAAGGTTCTTCCCCCAGAGGGTGGTTGGCACTGCCCAGGCTCCCCAGGGCACTTCAAGTCCCTGTGCTCTGTTCCATCCCCCAGCAGGACCTGATGTCTCCTGTGCAGTGGTGACCTGCCAAAAAGAGGAGCTGGGGACAGAATTTGTGAGGATGACTGGGAGAATCAACAAAAGGAGGGAAAATATTACAAAGAGATTCTTCCCTGTGAGAGTGGGCAGGCCCTGGCACAGGTTGGGCAGAGAAGCTGTGGCTGCCCCTGGATCCCTGGAAGTGTCCAAGGCCAGGCTGGAGCACCCTGGGCTGGTGGAAGGTGTCCCTGCCCATGGCAGGGGGTGGAACTGGATGGTCTTGAAGTTCCCTTCCAACTCAAATCATTCCATGACTTTATAATTAGGAAGAGCTCAAACTGCTCTCACAGTGGGAGTTTGTTTCTCACAGAAAAGGTACTTCCAGTAGGTCAGTGGTGAAGCAAAACTTCACAGGAGTTTTCCCACAGCCAAAGCCCCCAGGGGGATGACCTTCTGCACCACAGGGCAGTTTTGGAAGTTAATTCTTGTCTCAGTCTTTGGTGTGTCACTTTGTACATCAAAAATCTCCTTCCTCCCCCCGGACAGTGACTGGCACTTTGTTTCTGCCCCGGGGGGTTTTATAATCACAAGATATAAATATATCTTTTTATCATTAGATTTCTGTGGAGTGAATCTGTATCCAGAACTGGAAAAGTCTCTGGGGGATATGTTATAAAATCAGAGGATTCTAGAATGGGTTGGGTTGGAAGAGACTGTAAGGAGCATCTTGTTTCATCCCCCCACCATGGGCAGGGACACCTTCCACTAGCCCAGGTTGCTCCAACCTGGCCTTGGATACTTCCAGGGATCCAGGGGCAGCCACAGCTTCTCTGCCCAACCTGTGCCAGGGCCTGCCCACCTTCACAGCCAGGAATTCCTTCCCAACATCCCATCAAAACCTTCCCCTTTAGCTCAAAGTCATTACTCCTTCAGGACTGCACAAAAAAAGGAGTCCATGCAGAAAACATCCCCTGATAACATAATCCTAATTTCTGTGCAAGGAAATCCTGTTTCTTCCTTGACTGCACCAGGAATTACCAACTGGGACAACGGGATCTTATAAAATACATTCCTGGCTCTCTCTTGCTTTGATACCATTCTCCCCCTGCCAATCCATGCCACCTTCACATAGTTGTTATTTGCCACACGTTTCCTTTTAATTGCTGTGTAAATTTATGATGCTGTTGCAGTCTAAAATAGAGAACCTGCTTGGCAGCCTGCATTCCTAAAATAATCAACTTCATTAATATGATTAAGAGCAAAATCTTTTGCTGCTTCGGGTGCTGGGTATTAAACTGAAGAATGAGCATTTAAATAGTTTCTCACGCAGGTCTCTTATTTTTACAAAGTATAAAAACCCCAGCCAATTTTAAGGCTTTATATCCCAAAATAGGACTGTACTGTACTTTAATAGTAAAGCAATAAAAGAAAAAAAAAAAAAACCCAACCTTTTTCCATGAAGTAAGAAAGAAACGCAATGTAAAGTATTCTAAGTTCCCAGACCTCCAGCGCATGACTAATACTGGGATGATGGTTTTTGACTGGTCAGAAACCATGAAATAATGAGAAAATGATGGTGCAGTGAACATGGGGCGATGGTTTACGATTCGTGGGATTTGAGTTACCAGGCTAAATTTAAATCCTTAATTTGCCTAAATGAAAATCGCTCAGTCTGGTTAACAGCCTTTTCTCAGCCAAGTCTGAAAATGAGCTGCAGTTGCATGTTATTAGTCTTACTTTGGAGGTTTATAATTATAACTTCAGTAATTTAGGGATGATCAGATGGGTAAAACTGAGGTAGGCACTTGTTTCCCCCCAAGGAGGATTTGGGGAGGTCAAGTCTTGTACAGATCCAAAGCTTCTCTTTTTTTTCACGAGAGACGAAGGCCAAGACAACATTTCCGTGAATTCAACGAAAAGAACAATTATTTATATAGAAACTACATTAAAAAAAAACAGTTTATTTCGTTGAATATTTATCATCAAAGTGTCTTTTAGCCCTGCTTACCCGCCAGGGCACACAGGAATGAGAAAGGACACAGGAATAAAAAAGGACAGTCTGTGTCTCGCGAAGGTCTGAGGATACGGCAAGAAAGAACAGATGGAATCAGACAGATGGAGGAAAGCAAGAAAACAATGATCCAATGTCAGCCAGCGTGACGGGAAGGCAGCTCAGCCCCCCAGGGGGCTGCTGGGCAGCTTTTTGCAGGAATCACAGCAAAAAGCAGGGAATGGCCTGGGAAAGGGTGTGAAGGGGCTGGTTTGCACTCCGGCACCGAGGGATCGGGGGCTGGTGGTGCCGGCAGGGAGCGTGTCCTGGTGTGATGTGAAATCGTGGAATGGTTGGGGTTGGAAGGGACATTAAAAGATCATCCAGTTCCAACCCCCTGCCACGGGCAGGGACACTTTCCACTAGCCCAGGTTGTTCCAACCTGGCCTTGGACACTTCCAGGGATCCAGGGGCAGCCACAGCTTCTCTGGGAAATTCATTCCAGGGCAGAGTCCTGAACAACCTGATCCAGTTGGATCCACCAAGGCCCTTCCAGCCTTACAGGGGCAATTGCTCAATGTGTTCAGTGACCTTAAAGCTGGAGAGAGAGTCGAGGTGGGGCAGGAATGGAGGTATCAAATGGCTTTCAGAGTGGTGGTTTTGGGACATGAGAGAACCTCAAGTGGACTATGAGGAGAAATCAGAGGGATGAGGGTGTGAGGGCAGAGCAGGGAATGGGGAAAAAAATGAGTGTAAAGGAGGCAGAGTGAGATATTTGAGGTAAGTGTGGAGATGATCCAGAAAATCCTACATTGGCGACCACAGAGGAGAGGAATGAAAGGCAGGTGGAGGTCAGGGAAGCTCAGGAGGCAAGGAAGGGCCACAACAAACGCTGACCATGAATTCTTGGGAGTGTTAGGCAAGATCCTCTCCTTAGAAAGAGGCAGAGCCAAGAAGAGAGGGAACCTCAAGGAATGAACAGTGTGTTAGCCAGGTAGCAGAACTTGAGACTGAGTGAATCCACCCGAAGAAGGAATTTATAATGGATGAAGTCACCCTTTCCCTTCATTGCTGCGATTCATCAGACCAAAGATAGACTTTCAGAGCTCAGCTACCTCCATTTGAGCAAGTCACCTTTAAAGCTGACACAGAAGAACAGAAAATTGGAGGACTTGCTTCATCTCCTCCTAAAATAGAGACCTAAAGCAGATCAGCTGACTCATGTCCTGAAAGAGTCGGATTTTCCCCCCACGGGTTACAGAGGGAGCTCACACACCAGGGCTCAGATTGGTCTGCGCTGCTGGAATTTCAGCTCTGAAAACCCACCCCAAATCCTCTGCACCCTGACCACGGGGCACAGAGCTGGGTTCAGGGGTGAGCTGAGACTGGGCAAACCCGGGAGATGGGCAGGGGAGCCCGAGGCAGGAGAGGCTGAAGAGTGGGCACAAGGCAGAGCATGGGATTCATTAATCCTGCTCATCTGGACATCGTGGAAAAACCAGCTGTGGGTGTCTGGTCCAAGAGGAAAGAGAGCAGGTTGTTGCTTCAGAAATCACAATCAGGGAGAACATGCTGCAAATATGGAGTATTTGGCTCCTCTCAAGAGTGCAAAAAGAAGTTACAAGACTGGAGCTCCTGAAACAGGAGCAGGTGAACGTGGGAACACCTGACCTGCATCTGAATGAGGCGCCAGAGCTCCCTTTAGGGTCAATTAAAGTCTGAGGCTCAGCTCTGTTGCCCACACAGAGGCACCAGGTGCTACTTGAGATGCCAGAGGTATCACATCTCCATTTCCAGGAGGGCACAGGTCTCCCATAGGTCTGGTGTTGGATTTACTGCCTCTGGGCGGATGCTTTGGGCGCTCTGCTACATCTCAGGTGGCTCTGGATGGCTGTGGGTGGGCATCAGGAGTTGATCCCCGTGAACTGTAGGAGTGATTCAACTGGCCCTACAGAAGATTCCAATGTTTCAGGAGTTTAATGCCTGAGGAATCACTGAAAGCTGCTATTGCAGGACAATGAGGGACTTCCACCCCCCCCCCCCAGCAGCTCCAGGTAGATTTGGAAGTGCCTCAGGCTAAATTACCTGCTAATTTTAGGCAACTGGATCCCATCCTGCATGGTAGAGGGTTTAAACACACGGTGCACAGGCAGGAAACACAGTGTAAAGATGTAAACTCGGGTTTCAGTCACCTGTCAGCTGAACAGATCTGGAGATCAGCCTGAAGGAGCAGGTAGTCCTGGCACAACGAGGTCTGAAGTGCCTAAAAGCCACCAGTACAATTACAAAATCATGGGATGGTTGGGGTTGGAAGAGACTTTAAACATCATCGAGGTCCTACTCCCCCCTGCCATGGGCAGGGACACCTTCCACCAGCCCAGGTTGCTCCAACCTGGCCTTGGACACTTCCAGGGATCCAGGGGCAGCCACAGCTTCTCTGGGCAACCTGTGCCAGGGCCTCCCCACCCTCCCAGCCAGGAATTCCTTCCCAATCTCCCATTTAAATCTTCACTTTTCCAATCTGAAGCCATTCCCTGTGTGCTGTCCCTCCATGCCTTGTCCCCAGTCCCTCTCCAGCTCTCCTGGAGCCCCTTTAGGCCCTGCCAGGGGCTCTCAGGTCTCCCTGGAGCCTTCTCTTCTCCAGGGGAACCCCCCCAGCTCTCCCAGCCTGGCTCCAGAGCAGAGGGGCCCTCCCCACCTCCAGTAAATCAGGGCAATGTGTCTCTGGAACCCTGTGCAGCACAGGAAGCAGGGAATGAATGGGTGATGGACAACAAACAATCCCAGTGTCAGAGCAGCAGCAGTTGAAGGGATGGCACAGCCAGAAAATGTTCTGCAGGAGCTGCTCTGCACCTGAGGGTGAAAGAAAACCTCCAGTTTCCAGCACTGCCAGTTTGTCATTTCTCATCACCACTAAACTCACTTATTTCCCCATTTAAACTTAGCACAGAGCTCAAGGAACGCGGTGTTTTGAGCCTGACGAGTGGTTTATTCAGGGCAGCTGATTTACCAGTTCAAAGGCTACTCCCTACAGACTCCCTACCAGAAATGTTCACTTGTAAACCCGTGCCTTAATTAAAGACAGACCTTCAAACATTTATCCCAGCTGGAAAACCCGTAAGGAGCGGTACATTTTTCTGAAGGAACTTTTCCCCCTCCCCCACCCCGATCCGCCCCAAAACCCGGGGAAGGGCTCCATATATCCATCATAATTCCCTGCCACTTTCAGCTCAGGCATTAGAGACGCTGTGTGGGCAGATTTAATAGGTTCTTTCTGGCTTCCTGGGGAGGAGAAGGATTGCATAAGATGTGAGTCAAGACACCAGTCCTGAAGCTGTGCCCGTGGCGGTTGCAGAAGCTGCGCTGTCTGTCCAGGGGGATGTCCCACCCGGCACAGGGATCACCCCACTTTGGGTCACCGGAGAAAGGTTCTCCCAAATGCTCTCCTCTTGCCTGAAATCCGGGCTCAGCATCGCCCAGGAAGGCACTGGAGTTCCTTTTCTCATCCCAAACTGCATCCTGACCCCTAAGAAAAAAACCTTGATTTGGTGACAAGTCCTCTCGGGTTCCCCCTTTATTCCCAGTAACTTCCTTGAGGTTGTTTTCCACCCAGCTTTTCAAGGCAGGGTTTTCATCCCTGTGTCTGGAATAAAATTTTAAACAACCAAAGCACCATCGACAGGAAGAAATTCCAGGCTTTCTCCAGGTTCAGGTTCCCAAAACTTGGGTCTATTGAACCTAATTTTGGGCATCCTCCAGAGTATTTACAGTTTGGTTTTCCTTCTGGGGTCACTGGAAGGAAATGTGTCCCCTCACAGAGTGGGGTCCTGAAGGGGTGGGGAGGGACTGGAAGGGATTTTCCAGAGAAGCTGTGGCTGCCCCTGGATCCCTGGAAGTGTTCAAGGCCAGGATGGAGCAACCTGGGCTATGGGAAGGTGTCTCTGCCTATGGCAGGGGCTGGAACTGGATGGTCTTTAAGGTCTTTTCCAACTATGGACTGTGAGGCAGCTGCCATTCCAATTTAAAAATCTCATTTAGGTGCCTGAGGTTTGGTGAAGGGATGCTGAGCCAGAGTTCCTCAGATCGCTTCATCCCATTAAACATTTTTCCTGGTTTAATCCAGATTTTCTCCTTTCTCACCAGAAACAGCCTTTAAGCCTCGAATCTGTTTATCCCTCAATCTGATTTAGCCAGAATCCAGCTAATAAACCTCCTGTTTCCTCCGACAGGATTCCAGCGACCACGGAACATCGGCGGTGCCACAGCAGCCAGCGGGGAGAAAAAACACGTTTCCAGCTTTTCCTCCTTCCCACACTGGTTCTGTTCCATCCATTCCATCCTAGTAATCCACGGCACACCCTCCCCATTCATCCATTTATTCCCGTTTTCCCCCGACTCAGGAGCTCTACCTCGTTATTATCCTCGTTATCCTAATTCCCGGTTTCATGTCCTGCAGCCCCTGTTTGAACTCCTTCCCTTGCACTGATAATACACATTCCAGCTCCTGTTTTAGCAGAGCCCTCCCACTGTCCCTCACTAGTTGATTCACCTGCCTAACCACTCTTCTGGTGTATCAGCACTTTCTCCCTCCTTGCTGCCCGCCCCTCTGCCCACTGACACACTTTATCTTCACTTCCTTGCTTTTTTTCCCCTCTTTAAAAAAAAAACAAACAAAAACAAAACCAACAGACTGAGACTGTGTAGAGAGTATTTGGATCTCTCCCATTCAGCCATATCAATTTTTTTTGGAGGAAAAAGCTTAGTCAGGTGTCCGTGTCCTTGAGTTGCCTGACACTGAAATGCACGAACACTGAAACAGCTGAGGTTTATTTTCCAGAACAGCTGAAGAATCCTGTGGATCAGATCCCAATAACTGTGAGTTTCCAACTGCCTTCAGTGCATGTAAATCCAACAGCCTGGAAACTCAATTAGATCTGGAACAGGCTGCCTGGAGATGCCCCAATCCCTGGAAGTGTTCAAAGCCAGGTTTTGGATGAGGTTTGGAGCAAGCTGGGGTAGTGGATGGTGTCCGTGCCCAGGGCAGGGGGTTGGAACTGGATGGTGTTTAAGGTCCCTTTCCAACCCAAAGCATTCCAGCATTTTATGACCTTGTCACTGCCTGGTCCCATCAGGTGTGGGGAGGGACACAAGGCCTATTAATTAAGGGCTTGTAACATTCACAGTTCTGGATATCTCTGTTATTAATCACTTCCACTGAGCTCACATCCAGAGGCCTCTGTCACGTGGATCCAAGATAGAAAGAATTCCCACGTCGTCGTTGAAAACTTGGCAATTAACACGTCATTGGCACCAGCCACGACCTGATGTTTAAATATTCATTTTTTCCAAGATATCTGCATTTACCAGGAACACCTGTACTTTATCTTCTCCTCTGCAATTAGCACATGAATCAATCCTATATTTTAATACCTTATAGTTCACCTTTAAAAGGTTCACCTCAGGGTTCCCAGAATTTTTTTGGGGGAAGCAAGTCTACCTTTCTCTGAAACTCATTCCCCACCCCCCCCTCTCCAGCAATGGCTTTTTTAAAAATTCCTCTCCAACCCTTCCTTTCAGGTGACATTTTCTTGGAAAGCCTTCTAGCACATCCCATCTCGGCCTGAGTGAGTCCTCTGGATATTGTTAGAAAATTAATAAGGAACGTGAACGGCTTCCTGGGCGATGTGTAAGCGATAAACAGGCAGCAGAGCCGCCCTCCCCCCCTCCCTGCCTGCGAATTGCTCGGCTAAAAATAAAGGGAATGACAGGATTTCGGGACTGTGTGACAAGAGGAGCCCTTCAGTCACTCGCAGCCGAGAACAGCACATGGCAAGTTTTCCTCACCGATGACATTTGGAGCTGTTATTAGAACTTCTCCCTTTGGATGAGAGTGGAAAACGGCACTGAAATCGAGCAGGCTGCTCCTTGTACTTCCAGGGAAAGCAAGCATGGAATTGCTGCTTCTTGCAGTGGGATTTAATCTTTTATTTCTGCCTTTTCCTCCTGCATTCATCTCGTTCCACGCTATTTTCCCAGGCCCCGCTCATGAATTAGCACGGGTGCTGATTTTTAGGGGGCTGTGGTTAAACAAGGACTAGGGGGAAGGCTGAGCCCAGCAAATTGAATTGCATTTGTAACAGGAGATGGGGTTGGGATATCAAAAGCTGCATTTTCCTGTCAGCATGTTAATTATTTTAAGGAATGTTTTGCCTTGACGTCCTCGAGCGTTCGGATACACCGAGTGCTGAAAAATAAAAAACAACACCCAAATCACCACGGAACCGACGCAGGCTCTGCCTTCTGGGAGATGTTACGTCGGATACATGGCAGAGAAAAGCTCCAAGCAGAATAAATAACTCAGGAGGCAGGAAATGTGATGGAGGCACCTTTATTTTTTCGGTCTAAGTCAGCTTAGCTATTAGCAGAGAATAAAAAAGCAGTGCAGTTATTTATTATCTGATATAACCGGGCAGGCTGGAGCTCTATCCATGTGGACAGCTGGATATATTGCTGATACCCACACCAGAAAGGCTTAATTGCCCTTGAGATGGAGCTCAATAACTTTATGAAAGATTAAACGAGGTTCTGTCTGTAAAACAGGGCTGGTGGAGCTGCAGTGGATGACCTCCAAGAGATTCCTCTCCCTCCTCCACGGTTCTTGATCCACGAGGGAAGGACTGTCAGTGCCGTGTCAGATCAATGAGCTGCATGTTCTGCTGCTCCAGCTTCGGCTGTCACCTGCTCCTGGAGCTGTAGAGGAAGGAAATGAAATAAGTAAACAAATAAAAATTGGGATTTTAAGGGGAAATTCCTGCCTTGGCCTTGCTGACAACAAGCTGAAACGTGGAATGTTAAGCAGGGAATGCCTCAGGGAGAGTGTTATCACAGGATCATGGAATGGTTTGGGTTGGAAGGGACCTTGAAGATCATCTTCCACCCCCTGCCGAGAGCGGGGACACCTTCTT
Organism: Empidonax traillii; assembly: GCF_003031625.1. NCBI lineage: Eukaryota > Metazoa > Chordata > Aves > Passeriformes > Tyrannidae > Empidonax > Empidonax traillii. Next base: position 37,772 of record NW_020957373.1, on the reverse strand, counting down.
TTAGATCAGGTTCTGGCTGTGCCAGGGAAAAGTGGAGCTCCTCATTCCCTGCTGGCACCTCAAGGGGAGCAAGGGAGGATTGCAGGGATCAGGAAGCAATGGAGGATTGCAGGGATCCCACTGACACCCCGATCTAAAGGTGTTTATACAGAAATTCATCTCAACTTCCCATCAAGCACTTCCAGGAGTTACAACAATCTTGAAGTCTTGTCCTCCTCTGAAATCTTCCTATTTCTCCAGTGGCTCCTTCAGTGTGGAGCCTGGAGGATATTTCCCTCTCCTTTGTGAGGTGGGTGAGAGGCTGGAGATGCCCCAGCCCAGACCCTCCCCCGTGCCCTGGGCTGATCCCCCAGCGTGGGCAGCACGACAGGGGGGGATTCTGCCCCTCTGCCCCCTCAGTGAGACCCCCCTGCAGAGCTGCCTCCAGCCCTGGCAACAACAGCACAAGGACGTGGAGCTGCTGCAGAGAGTCCAGAGGAGGCCCCGGAGATGCTGCCAGGGCTGGAGCCCCTCTGCTCTGGAGCCAGGCTGGGAGAGCTGGGGGGGTTCCCCTG
>NW_020957373.1:31870-36177 GCF_003031625.1 Empidonax traillii | reverse complement strand
CACCGGAACCATTCCATGACTCCCTAAATTACTGTCCCACCCCCCCTCCCCCGGCTCCATCCGGGCATCTCCCGCCTCCCCGCCCGCCAAAACCTTCCCCGCCTGGCCACGCCCCTTCACATGACCACGCCCCTTCACATGACCACGCCCATCGCCCCCTTTTAACACGCCCCTTCCCTCCTCCGACCAATCAGCGAGCCGGAGCTCACCCGACGTCCCCGCCCCCTCCCTGCCCTCGGCCAATCGCGGCGCGGGCCAAAGGGGGCGGTCCCCACGCGTGTGCGCGCGCGCGCGCGAGAGAGAGTCCCTGGCGACCGGGGCGGCCGCGGGGCCACCGCGCTGGGGACCGGGGACACCGGGACACACCCGCCCATGGAGCCGGCACGGGACGGGGAGCAGCAAGAGGAGGAAGAAGCAGAAGAAGCAGCAGTAGCAGCAGCAGAGGAGGAGCGGGTTCCGGTGGGTACGGCTTTGGGGGGAGCAGCTGCCACCCGGCCTGAGTTGGGGGTTGGGGGTGCGACAGGCTGGGTCACGCTCGTGACCGCTGAACGCACCGTCTACCCCACGAAGGGGCTTTTGGTGGGTCGCTGTTCCACGCCAGAGGAACTGCAGCGCAAGGAGGGGGACGCGGCTGAGCTGAGCCCACCCTGCTCCTCCCGCGCTCCAAGGAGGGGAGATGTGACTGGGCTGGTCCTTCCGTGCCCTGCGCTCTCCCCTGGGAGAAGGGCGGACCCTCCTCCCCTCCTGGGAAAAGGGCGAGTGTGTTCTGTTATTGCCCTAGTTACGGTTTAATAACTTTAAATTCTCGGTTGTTCTCTTCCCTTTGTTGTGCCCCGGGGAGGGGTGGGTGTTGCTGGCTGGGTCACTGACCCTGCTGGGAATGCGGGGACAGAGGGGCTGGAATCGTGGAATAGTTTAGGTTGGAGAGACCTTAAACCCATCCAACCCCACCCTCTGCCCACGGCAGGGACACCTTCCACTATCCCAGATTGCTCCATCCTGGTCTTGGACACTTCCAGGAGTGCAGCAGCCACGACTTCCCTGGGAATTCCATTCCAATCCCTCGCCACTCTCGCAGGGAAGAATTTATTCCTAACATCCAATCTGAATCTGTCCACTTTAAATTTAACTGTTTTCCTCTTTGCCCTGTGTAAAAAGTTGCTGCTTCCCTTATTTTTTTAAGCCTCCTTCAAGTAGTGGAAGGTGCTGGACTAGTGGAAGGTGCTGGACTAGTGGAAGGTGCTGGACTAGTGGAAGGTGCTGGAGGTCTCCCTGAAGCTTTTTCTTCTCCAGGCTGAGCTGGAGTGTCCCCATGGAGCCTCTCATTCCCTGGAAAGGCTCACACACAGCCCTGTGCACTTTGCTGTGGTTCACATCAGCGCTGGAGACAGGGGAGAGATCTCAGGAGATCGTGTCCCATCACATCCTGCCACCCCCATGCTCTGGATTCCTGCAGTTTCCTCTTGGGACAGCACTGGGAAGATCCTTCCCGTGGGAGTTGCACTTCCCTGGCACCCGGGGTTGTGTCCTGCTGTTCCCGGGGTGGCTTCCAGAGGTGTGAAGGGCTTGGAGCACCTGCCCAGGCTCTGAGTGTTGCAGAGTGCTGGGAGGTTCCTCTGTGCCCTCGAACAGCCCTGGTTGGGCACTGGGGGCTGGAGGTGTTTGTGGATGCGTCACATCCATCGTTCTGTGCCAGGGAAGGTACAAGGGGACAACCCCAAAATGCAGAGGGATGGTTTCAGAGCATCATCCCAGAGCTCAGAAGGGACTCGGAGGTTCAGCAGCCACATGGTGACCAGTGGTGGGTGCCACATCAGCTGTTGGAAACATTCCCTGGGAAGAGCCATGGACTGGGAGAGGTTAATTTTCCTACCAGGGAAAATGGCAAGGGGTGAAACAAAGAGTGGAAAAGGCCATGGGAATAAATACGATGTGTTAAAGGCAAGTCTGACTTCAGGGATCGTGGGAATTGAGTGCTGTCTTAATTCAACTTCCAAAAACCTGCAGAAGGACTTTTCCCTGTGTATTTTCAGGAAGGATAATTTGCCCCAGGACAGCAGGGATGGCTCTTGCTCTAATGCTTATTCTTCTATGTGTTTAAATAGAAATGAAGTTCCTTTAAGTGCTGCTTTACAGACAGATTTCAACGTCATGATCCTAAGCTGGGTGTGATGTTATAAACCAGTGGATTTACCTCCTGCTGCTTGTTTTGTTCATCACAGGTCAGGTGGTTTTGCTCCTTTTTGGGTGTCAGGTTCTGTTGTGGGGTTTTTTCTGTTTTTTGGAGGCTGTTGCTTCCTTCTCTGAGTTTGTTTTGCTCTGGGGTTCAAGTGCTGCTCTGACAACCTGAGCTCAGCTCTGGGAATTCCAGGTGGGAGCTGAGCCAAGCTCGTTCTTCCCTGACTGCTCCTCTGGGTGCAGGAGCAGTCTAACCCAGAAGAATCTTCTGCCTGTTTAAATATTTCAAGTTTTATCAGTGAAAACACTTCACCTGTTCCCCATTTCAGTTTAGTTTTGATGATGGGGATGATTTAATCCAAGTTTTTGACTCTACATTGAGGTAAACATAAACATTACAGATCAGATCCAGGAGGATCAAGCTTTGGGATTTCATTTTTAAGTGCTGCAAATTGGTGGCATCATTCCAGAGTGTTCATTATTCCTGGGAAATTTTGCTTGTTCTAATTGGAAATTAAGCTTGGTTAAGGCTCCCTTTCCCAGGAGAGCTTGGACCAGGTGATTTTTGGAAGTCCCTGTTCTTTGAAAGGCGCAATAAGTAGTTGAGAGTTAACAGAAAGATCTTGAATCGCAAAGATTTAATGTGGAAAATTCCAATGGTGATCTAATGAGAAAAGATAAAGGAATGAGCATTTTCTTAACTACAAGCTGTGTGATACAGATTGTGTGATTTTAAAATAGAATAAATTACAAATGAGGGGGTACCCAGAGCTTTCTAAATGCTCCAAAGCTGAGAATGTGAAGAAGTAGTTGAGCTTCTGGTTGTATAAAACAATTCAGGAGCTCTGTTAAATGATCATATTGTGGGGGGGGGATTTGGCCAGCGAGGATTTAAGGGATTTTTGCACAGCAATGAAAATCAAATGGGCGAAACTAAATCCTTGGAAATGGCTGCAAATTGAAGGGGTGATCCTGAACACCCTGATCCACTTTGGAGTTAGTCCTGCTTCCAGCAGGAGCTTGGACCAGATGGCCTCCAGAGGTGCCTGGAAACCTCAGGTATTCTGTGATTACCTGACTAAAACTTGTGCTTTAGGGATTAAGGTGCATTACAAGGATCAGCTTCCTGTTCCCTGGCTGTGAACAGGGAATTCTGTCCACCTTTCTTTCCTAGGAAACCCAGGCAGCTTTGCTAATTCCCACTTATTTTGGGCTGTTCCATAAGTCTGTTGATGTTACAAACTCAACAGTTGAAACTTAAATATGTCAGACAATCACAATGATGTACTGACCAGCCAGTGTCAATGAATGTTGTGTAAAAATCCAGCTTCGCCTTCCTTGGAATGTTTTCAGCCCATCCCTGGCAGTTTGTTGTGTTATTGATTCAAAAGCCCAATAATTGTTGCACCAAATAAACCAGGTCAGAATTTACCTGATCTGCTGGTTGGAGGTGCCTTAGTGCCAGGAGGGGATGGTTTGGGTCTGGGAAATACTGGGGTTTTTTACTGAAAAAAAACCAAGGTACAGCTTAAATAGAATCACAGAATCAGGTGGGTTGGGGGAGACCTCCGAGACCATCCAGTCCAACCCTTGATCCAACCCCACCGTGGTTCCCAGCCCATGGCACTGATGGCACATCCAGCCTGTCCTTAAACATCTCCAGGGATGGGGAATCCACCCCCTCCCTGGGCAGCCCATTCCAATGGCTGAGCACTCTCTCTGGAAAGAATTTCTTCTTGATGTCCAACCTAAACCTCCCCTGGCACAGCTGGAGGCTGAACCCTCTTGTCCTACTGCTGCTTCCTGGGAGAAGAGACCAACCCCAACCTGGCTGGTTGGCCAACCTGGCCACACTCTTCCTGATCCAGACCAGGATCCATTGGCCCCCTGGGCACACTCTGGCTCATGTTCAGCTTCTTGTCCATCCCAAATCCCAGCTCCCTTCCTGCCTGGCTGCTCTCCAGCCACTCTGTCCCAGCCCTGGGGCTGCCGGGGCTTGTTGTGGCCAAAGGGCAGGACCTGCACTTGGCCTGGTTGAACCTCATCCCCTTGGGATCAGCCCATGGATCCAGCTTGTCCAAGTCCCTCTGCAGAGCCCTCCTGCCTTCCAGGTGATCAACACCCCCCCC
>NW_020957373.1:27478-31849 GCF_003031625.1 Empidonax traillii | reverse complement strand
CACCGGAACCATTCCATGACTCCCTAAATTACTGTCCCACCCCCCCTCCCCCGGCTCCATCCGGGCATCTCCCGCCTCCCCGCCCGCCAAAACCTTCCCCGCCTGGCCACGCCCCTTCACATGACCACGCCCCTTCACATGACCACGCCCATCGCCCCCTTTTAACACGCCCCTTCCCTCCTCCGACCAGTCAGCGAGCCGGAGCTCACCCGACGTCCCCGCCCCCTCCCTGCCCTCGGCCAATCGCGGCGCGGGCCAAAGGGGGCGGTCCCCACGCGTGTGCGCGCGCGCGCGCGCGCGAGAGTCCCTGGCGACCGGGGCGGCCGCGGGGCCACCGCGCTGGGGACCGGGGACACCGGGACACACCCGCCCATGGAGCCGGCACGGGACGGGGAGCAGCAAGAGGAGGAAGAAGCAGAAGAAGAAGAAGCAGCAGTAGCAGCAGCAGAGGAGGAGGAGCGGGTTCCGGTGGGTACGGCTTTGGGGGGAGCAGCTGCCACCCGGCCTGAGTTGGGGGTTGGGGGTGCGACAGGCTGGGTCACGCTCGTGACCGCTGAACGCACCTTCTGCCCCACGAAGGGGCTTTTGGTGGGTCGCTGTTCCACGCCAGAGGAACTGCAGCGCAAGGAGGGGGACGCGGCTGAGCTGAGCCCACCCTGCTCCTCCCGCGCTCCAAGGAGGGGAGATGTGACCGGGCTGGTCCTTCCGTGCCCTGCGCTCTCCCCTGGGAGAAGGGCGGACCCTCCTCCCCTCCTGGGAAAAGGGCGAGTGTGTTCTGTTATTGCCCTAGTTACGGTTTAATAACTTTAAATTCTCGGTTGTTCTCTTCCCTTTGTTGTGCCCCGGGGAGGGGGGGGTGTTGCTGGCTGGGTCACTGACCCTGCTGGGAATGCGGGGACAGAGGGGCTGGAATCATGGAATAGTTTAGGTTGGAGAGACCTTAAACCCATCCAACCCCACCCTCTGCCCACGGCAGGGACACCTTCCACTATCCCAGATTGCTCCATCCTGGTCTTGGACACTTCCAGGAGTGCAGCAGCCACGACTTCCCTGGGAATTCCATTCCAATCCCTCACCACTCTCGCAGGGAAGAATTTATTCCTAACATCCAGTCTGAATCTGTCCACTTTAAATTTAACTGTTTTCCTCTTTGCCCTGTGTAAAAAGTTGCTGCTTCCCTTATTTTTTTAAGCCTCCTTCAAGTAGTGGAAGGTGCTGGACTAGTGGAAGGTGCTGGACTAGTGGAAGGTGCTGGACTAGTGGAAGGTGCTGGACTAGTGGAAGGTGCTGGACTAGTGGAAGGTGCTGGACTAGTGGAAGGCGCTGGAGGTCTCCCTGAAGCTTTTTCTTCTCCAGGCTGAGCTGGAGTGTCCCCATGGAGCCTCTCATTCCCTGGAAAGGCTCACACACAGCCCTGTGCACTTTGCTGTGGTTCACATCAGCGCTGGAGACAGGGGAGAGATCTCAGGAGATCGTGTCCCATCACATCCTGCCACCCCCACGCTCTGGATTCGGTGTCTTCCCGCAGTTTCCTCTTGGGACAGCACTGGGAAGATCCTTCCCGTGGGAGTTGCACTTCCCTGGCACCCGGGGTTGTGTCCTGCTGTTCCCAGGGTGGCTTCCAGAGGTGTGAAGGGCTTGGAGCACCTGCCCAGGCTCTGAGTGTTGCAGAGTGCTGGGAGGTTCCTCTGTGCCCTCGAACAGCCCTGGTTGGGCACTGGGGGCTGGAGGTGTTTGTGGATGCGTCACATCCATCGTTCTGTGCCAGGGAAGGTACAAGGGGACAACCCCAAAATGCAGAGGGATGGTTTCAGAGCTTCATCCCAGAGCTCAGAAGGGACTCGGAGGTTCAGCAGCCACGTGGTGACCAGTGGTGGGTGCCACATCAGCTGTTGGAAACATTCCCTGGGAAGAGCCATGGACTGGGAGAGGTTAATTTTCCTACCAGGGAAAATGGCAAGGGGTGAAACAAAGAGTGGAAAAGGCCATGGGAATAAATACGATGTGTTAAAGGCAAGTCTGACTTCAGGGATCGTGGGAATTGAGTGCTGTCTTAATTCAACTTCCAAAAACCTGCAGAAGGAATTTTTCCCTGTGTATTTTCAGGAAGGAGAGTTTGCCCCAGGACAGCAGGGATGGCTCTTGCTCTAATGCTTATTCTTCTATGTGTTTAAATAGAAATGAAGTTCCTTTAAGTGCTGCTTTACAGACAGATTTCAACGTCATGATCCTAAGCTGGGTGTGATGTTATAAACCAGTGGATTTACCTCCTGCTGCTTGTTTTGTTCATCACAGGTCAGGTGGTTTTGCTCCTTTTTGGGTGTCAGGTTCTGTTGTGGGGTTTTTTCTGTTTTTTGGAGGCTGTTGCTTCCTTCTCTGGGTTTGTTTTGCTCTGGGGTTCAAGTGCTGCTCTGACAACCTGAGCTCGGCTCTGGGAATTCCAGGTGGGAGCTGGGCCAAGCTCGTTCCTCCCTGACTGCTCCTCTGGGTGCAGGAGCAGTCTAACCCAGAAGAATCTTCTGCCTGTTTAAATATTTCAAGTTTCATCAGTGAAAACACTTCACCTGTTCCCACTTTGAGTTTAGTTTTGATGATGGGGATGATTTAATCCAAGTTTTTGACTCTACATTGAGCTAAACATAAACATTACAGATCAGATCCAGGAGGATCAAGCTTTGGGATTTCATTCTTAAGTGCTGCAAATTGGTGGCATCATTCCAGAATGTTCATTATTCCTGGGAAATTTTGCTTGTTCTAATTGGAAATGAGGCTTGGTTAAGGCTCCCTTTCCCAGGAGAGCTTGGACCAGGTGATTTTTGGAAGTCCCTGTTCTTTGAAAGGCGCAATAAGTAGTTGAGAGTTAACAGAAAGATCTTGAATTGCAAAGATTTAATGTGGAAAATTCCAATGGTGATCTAATGAGAAAAGATAAAGGAATGAGCATTTTCTTAACTACAAGCTGTGTGATACAGATTGTGAGATTTTAAAATAGAATAAATTACAAATGAGGGGGTACCCAGAGCTTTCTAAATGCTCCAAAGCTGAGAATGTGAAGAAGTAGTTGAGCTTCTGGTTGTATAAAACAATTCAGGAGCTCTGTTAAATGTTCATACTGGGGGGGGGGGATTTGGCCAGCGAGGATTTAAGGGATTTTTGCACAGCAATGACAATCAAATGGGTGAAACTAAATCCTTGGAAATGGCTGCAAATGGAAGGGGTGATCCTGAACACCCTGATCCACCTTGGAGTTAGTCCTGCTTCCAGCAGGAGCTTGGAGCAGATGGCCTCCAGAGGTGCCTGGAAACCTCAGGTATTCTGTGATTACCTGACTAAAACTTGTGCTTTAGGGATTAAGGTGCGTTACAAGGATCAGCTTCCTGTTCCCTGGCTGTGAACAGGGAATTCTGTCCACCTTTCTTTCCTAGGAAACCCAGGCAGCTTTGCTAATTCCCACTTATTTTGGGCTGTTCCATAAGTCTGTTGATGTTACAAACTCAACAGTGGAAACTTAAAATTTATGTCAGACAATCACAATGATGTGCTGACCAGTGTCAATGAATATTGTGTAAAAATCCAGCTTCACCTTCCTTGGAATGTTTTCAGCCCATCCCTGGCAGTTTGTTGTGTTATTGATTCAAAAGCCCAATAACTGTTGCACCAAATAAACCAGGTCAGAATTTACCTGATCTGCTGGTTGGAGGTGCCTTTGTGCCAGGAGGGGATGGTTTGGGTCTGGGAAATACTGGGGTTTTTTACTGAAAAAAAACCAAGGTACAGCTTAAATAGAATCACAGAATCAGGTGGGTTGGGAAGGACCTCCGAGACCATCCAGTCCAACCCTTGATCCAACCCCACCGTGGTTCCCAGCCCATGGCACTGATGGCACATCCAGCCTGTCCTTAAACACCTCCAGGGATGGGGAATCCACCCCCTCCCTGGGCAGCCCATTCCAATGGCTGAGCACTCTCTCTGGAAAGAATTTCTTCCTGATGTCCAACCTAAACCTCCCCTGGCACAGCTGGAGGCTGAACCCTCTTGTCCTACTGCTGCTTCCTGGGAGAAGAGACCAACCCCAACCTGGCTGGTTGGCCAACCTGGCCACACTCTTCCTGATCCAGACCAGGATCCATTGGCCCCCTGGGCACACTCTGGCTCATGTTCAGCTTCTTGTCCATCCCAAAGCCCAGCTCCCTTCCTGCCTGGCTGCTCTCCAGCCACTCTGTCCCAGCCCTGGGGCTGCTGGGGCTTGTTGTGGCCAAAGGGCAGGACCTGCACTTGGCCTGGTTGAACCTCATTCCCTTGGGATCAGCCCATGGATCCAGCTTGTCCAGGTCCCTCTGCAGAGCCCTCCTGCCTTCCAGGTGATCAACA
>NW_020957373.1:11181-25709 GCF_003031625.1 Empidonax traillii | reverse complement strand
CCTTGTTCTGTGCTTGAATGAGACTCATGGTTTTTTTACTCTGTGTTCTGACACACCAGGCAGGGTTGATACGGGCTATAAAGCTGTAAATAAATGAAATTACTGGGTTATTATGAACTCCAGTTGCATTTTTATGGGGATTCTGAGTTTGTGTGTGGCCTCTGAAGGGCTTTTGCACCGCAGTGGGTTTGCTTTTCCTCGGTTTTTCATTCCAAGCTGATAATTGCTCCCTGAAATGAGCAGGTTGGGATGAGACAGCCTGACCTACATTCCCTGTGTTCTGGCTAAATAATATCTTTAATCTTCAGGGACAAGGTGGCCAATTCCATGTGTGAACAGAGAGATTGGTTCCTGTTTTTCCATGCTCCTTCATTCCTTGCCCGCAGCTGTGGGCTGGGGACTCCAAGTGGCACAGGGCTCACACTGCACTGGGGACAGGGCGTGGAGGAGCTCACACCTCCCCTGCTCCTGCTCCCAAAGGCTTCCCAGGCCTGGGAGAAACCCTGGAAAGCTTGAATTAGCTATTATTTGTGATAAAGGATGTAGTTTATGTCTTATCCCCACGTGCAGTTTGAACATAAACTAATGGAGAAATGAAAATCAGAGCCTTTGACAAAGTCTCTTCTTCCAGGGAACAGGAGACAGCCTCAAGCTGTGCCAGGGGAGGTTTAGACTGGATATTGGGAATAATTTCTCCCCTGAAAGGCTTGTCAAGCATTGGCACAGCTGCCCAGGGGAAGGGGTGGAATCACCATCCCTGGAGGGGTTCAAAAGCAATGTGGATGTGGCCCTTGGGGATGTGGTTTAGTGGTGGACCTGTCGCTTGATGGTTGGACTTGATCTTAAAGGGCTTTTCCAACCTTAGTGATTCCGTGAAACCACTTGAAATACAATGTTAGGAGAGTGTTGAAAATGGATTCCAAACCCATTTAATCACCATCTTTGAGAGGGTTGTAGGAGCTAAAGGGATGATGGAGTTGGTTTGTAATGTGACCTCAGAAGGGTTTCTGATCTTGGCATGAACTGGGAAAATACTCAGCAAGTTTGGAAGACATTCCAGGTTTTGGTGTTTGGTTGTGGTTGGTTTTTTGTTGTTGTTGTTGTTTTGGTTGTTTGTTTGTTTGTTTTTGGTGGTTTTTTGTTTTGTTGTTGTTGTTTTTTGTTTGTTTGTTTTTGGTTTTTTTTTCTCTTGTTCCCATTAAGAATTTCCACTGGTGAATGCCATGAACAGTGGATGGTGAGACCTAGAAAATAAGTAGATAAAGCTGTGCCAGGGGAAGTGACAAATGCTCTGGGAGACAGCATCAGAACTGGGAATGTTCTTGACAAAATAGGGAAAAAGAAGTCCTGGAGTTGTCAAGGTGGGATCTGCCTCTGTCACTGTTCCTTTGTCACCTCAATTTGGGGTAAAAACTCCCTGATGCTGGAGAAGTTGGTCCTGAACTCCACTGCTAATTTTTCCAGGACTCGTAATTCTGCAGCTGCATTTTCAGATGGATTGGGAAAACTGAAACACGGATTTATATTGAATTAATCTGGCCCTGTAGCTCTGATTTTTAGGAAGGAGGAAAGAGCTGAAGCGTTGGGAAGAAGTTATAGAGTATTTCTGATCTTTTGGGAAGATCAGGTTGTTGGAGTTAACCATCTCGGGGGTTCTCTTCCCTGTGTCTCTATAAATCTCCTTTTTTTTTTCTTTGTTCTCCTGGCTTCTGTCATGTGATATTTTTACTGGGATATTTTAGTGGTCTGGAGGGGGCAGACTAAAGGAGAACTAACCTGGATATTCCAACCTTCAGGAGTTCAAAACCGAGCATTGTTCACATTTCACTTCAGAGATCCAATCAGGAGCTGCTGCTCCAGCTGTTTCATTCCCTGGCTCTGCCTTGTGTGGGGGTGGTTGGTTGTGGTTTGTTCAGCTTTATTTCTGTCTTCCCCCCCCCCCCCTTTTATGTATTCAGCAGCAAAACTGAACTTTTGAGGTGCTGGATTTCAGGAAGAGAAAAAGCTTGTTGAGTTTCTGTTGAGTTTCCTTCATTTGGGTTTAATTCCGTGGAAGCCCTCAGAGATGATTACACTAATTCACTAAATCTTTACTTCTTGCTTGCAACAGCTTCATTAAGTACCTGTATCCTGGTACACACCGTGCAGATTCCTGCCACTGTGTTATTTCTTGGATATTTTCCTCTTTGGAATGAGGATGAAAAAGGAAATCGTCAAACTGGGAACTGCCACTTGGAGCTTGGGCTTGGGAAAACACACATTAACTCAGGACTAGCAGGAGAATCCTGCTTGTGTGGGAAGTATTTGACTTCAGGAAGTGATTATTTTTCCTTAAGGATCACTTTTGGTGGAGTCCCCACCCCTGGAGGTGTCCAGGGAAGGGCTGGGGACATGGAGGTGACAACCCAAGCACAGCAAGGTGAGGAGTTAGGGTGTCTCTTGAACAATCCAAGGGGTTTTCCTCATCTGAAGATGCTAAATCCACTCTCTCCATGGTAGAATCAATGGATTCTTGGGAACACAACAGGTGGATAAATAATTTGTGGTGACTGTAATTTATTTTTTTGTAGATGTTACGTTTTGTAAAGCGATGGCATTAATAAATAAGAGAGTGAGCTGACCTTTCTGAACTTCCAATATGTCATAAATTTTACAAAATCTTAAGCTTTTATTCCCATCTTTTCCAGCTTTTTGGTGCATAAGGATGAAAGAGAATCCAGCCAGTTTAGATGATCTAGGAGGGAACGTTCACATTTTAAGGAAACAACCTGAAATGCTGAATTTTGAAGGTTTCTTTTACATTAAACCAGGTCTTGGGTCTGGACTTTTCCCTCTTTCATCTTGGGAAATCCTTTTCTCCATCCTTTTATTTCTGCCCCTCACATGTGAATTCCCACTTCATGGATCACTGTAATTCCACCAGCAGTGGATCCATAGTTCCTGGTGCAGGTGGAGGTGACAGGGAGCATTTTTGTGTTCCTGGAATACCTTTTTTCCCAGGGATAATCTCAATAAACCTGCCTGGCTGTGCTGTCTGGGAAATGCTGCTCCAGCCTCTGTGACCTCAGGAATGGGATGTTCTAGAGGAGAAATTTCATTTTGAGTTCAGGAACAGCTTCCTCTGGTACCTCATGGGGGGAAAAAAATAATGTCACAGCTTCTTTTCCTGGCAGGAATCCAAGTTAACTTCAATTCCTGCCCTCAAAGCATTGCCTGATTATAATCTAGAAATTAACTGGGCTTGATGAAGTAATTTACCTAAGTTGGCTTTTAAAATTGAATTTTATGACATTGATATAAGTTAGAACGTGATTTTAGTAAAATAATAAATATTGCAGTATTGTAATGTGTAAAATATATATAAATAAATAAATATAAATATTAGAAACTCAACAACCATCGAATGAACACAGGACAAACGTCCGACTCTGATCAAGGGGGTGAATAGTTTTGGTGGTTTGTGATTTATGTGGATTTGGGAATGAGAAATAAATGCCTGGCCCTCAGAAATGATGGGCTGATGTGCACAAAACCAGGCTCAGTTTTTTGGGATCCAAAGCAGGAAAGGAGCCAAGTTTGGGAGTCTGGGTGGAATTTAAGGCACCGCCTGAGGATGGGGAGGAGCCAATTTTTTGGGGATGGTATTTCAGGTGTTTCACAATGAGTAAATAACCACACACACTGAAATGGAAAGAGAGGATGTGTTTTTAACCAGGAATGAATTCCTTGTAGCCCATTGCCACGACTCCCCCACGCCGGGACCGGAGGGAGGAATCCTGGAGCCGCAGCAGCAGCAGCGAAACGCAGGGATCAGCGACCAGTGGGATCTCCCTGGGAGAAGCAATCCGTAGGAAAACTGCTGCTAATTGGGTATTTGTGCTGAGCTTTGTCTGGAGGTTCATTATGGGGTGGAAATTACCGGGAAGGGCTTGATGTGCCTGATGGAGATGCCGCCACATCCAGTCCCCGGCCACTCCGTCTGCTGGAGGTGCTGCCAAATGTTGGATTGCTCTGAGGATTCCGTGAGCTCACAAGTGGTTTGGAAAGCCTGGGCTGCTCAAGAGTTGCGTTCCTGAACGATTGGAAGAGCCTTGTGCAACGACTGGGGCTCACACAGCAAAATTCTGGTGTGGAAAAAAAGAGCTTTAAATGACTTCGTGGTGTTCAGATGTAGAAGGGCTTTCAGGTATTAAACAGGGATTGGGCTGGACTTTGATCATTCCCTGGGATATTTTATTGCTTTTATTAGTTTATGTGTATATATATATATTTTTAACATTAAAAACTGAGTCTTTGTGTGAGAAATACAACTTAGAATCAATAATTATGTTGTTTCAGTACTTGGTTGTTATTTCCTTTGGAAGTACCTGCTTGATGCCGGAGCACTTTTTTCCTCCTGCTGTGTTTTTAGGGAATCGAGCCGTGGTTCCAGCTTCCAGCAGAAGGAAATTCCAGCTGTTTAACCGCTGCCTCAGAGACAAAGCTTGGCCTGACTCGTGAGAGGAATGACCTGTCAGAATTCCCCACGCTGGAGGAAGGAATGTTGTCCTTAGGAGGAGCATCCAGAAGGTGTTTTCCTGGAGATCCAGCCCGGGACTCACTGCTGGGTATGTTCACAGTGGCCTTTTTTTTAACTGCTCTACAATGAAGGTTTTACTGTTAAATCAACCCCTAACCTGAGTTTGATTTTCTTTGTGTTTCCAAACTGCATTTGGTGTAATTTTATTGTCCAGGCCCACCTTCCCAACGAGACAGAGGGTTTGTCCCTTCCCTGCAGCTTCTCTTACAGATTATTTTTTGTTTCAGGTAAAACTGAAATCTTGTTTTTTCCTTTAGAATTAAGGGCAGACCCAAGTAAATTTTGCCATTTTTTGGGTTCTCTGTGGGCGAGATGATAATTCTCTGTGCCCTTAAAATCTGTGTTATATTCATAAGTCAAAAATCCTTATTTATTTCAGAATGGTAAGTATGATGATAAGGTAGATATATTTGCATTGATAACATGAAAAACTGTTTGATAAGAGTGTGTTCAGGCTTGTACCCTGGTCTCATAAATTCCACCTGCTCTTATATTTTCCTGCTCCTTACAGGGTTTCTTTATAGTCGAAGTAGTGCCCAAATACAGTTTTAAAAGGTTTTCAGTAACCCTTTTACAAAGGTATCTGCTAAGTGTTCTTTAATTATTCTTTCAAGATAGGAGAAAAGACTGAGGAATTATGGATTAAGTGTTGTGCTATTAGAAAATTTCACCCAGACTGTGCAGTTAAAGGGACTTTCCTGTGGGGATGTGGTGTTATCACAGACTAACGGAAAGGGGATAATTACTTATAAAATGTCTAAAAAAATTGTTGTTTGCCCACTTTTCCTGGGATGGGGCTTTGCTGTTCCTCCTGGCCTCTGTTCTGCTGCTGAAACACAAGTTTATACCCACCCTCTTCCTTCATTCCTGTTGATTTTATCATCTTAGTTGCAATTCCTGATGTTTCTGTTTTGGTCTGGGCAAAACCCATATTGGAATGTTGCACTTCAAATGGATATTCACAGTCCTGGAATGGTTTGGGTTGGAAGGGACCTTAAAGAACATCCAGTTCCCCACCTTTCACCAGCCCAGGGTGCTCCAACCTGGCCTTGGACACTTCCAGGGATCCAGGGGCAGCCACAGCTTCTCTGGGAATTCCATTCCAGTCCCTCCCCATCCTCCTGCTTTGTCCTTGCCTCCCTCCTTTGTGTGGAATTGTTTTATTTAATATATTTTAAAGCATTTTCCTCTTCATTAGTGTCACTTGCAGAACTGGAAACTATTTAATCCATAAAAACTCTCTGATATTTATCAGGGTTTGTGTTTTCAGTGCAACTGGAATTAAGGAGAAAACACAAAGCTTTTAAATATGATATATTTTTAATGGGATATATTATAATATGATATATTTTGAATAGGAAATATTTTAATGTGATATATTTTGAATAGGAAATATTTTAATATTATGTATTTTAATAGGAAATATTTTAATATTATATGGTTTTAATAGGAAGTATTTTAATACAAAATATTTTAATAAGTTTTTAATAGGAAAGATTTAATATATGTTTTAATATGAAATATTTTTAATATGAAATTTTAAAAAATTAAATATTTTTGTTTATATTTTAATATTATATATTTTTAATATGGAGTATTGTAATATAAAATAGTTAATTGTTTTTAATATGAAATATTTTAATATATATTAAATATAAAATTTAATATGAAATTTTAAATACATGATATATTTTTATATGAAAAATTTAAAATACATTATATTTTTGATATGAAATGTAAAAATATGATATATTTAAATATTATTTTAAATCTTAATTTTAAAAATATGATATTTTAAATATACTTTAACATAATATATTTTTAAGATGATATACTTTTAATGATATATTTTTAACGTAATATACTTTTAATGATATTTTTAAGATGATATATTTTTAATGATATATTTTACATTTTGATTATATTTTACATTTTCAACAATACCTTTTTTAAATATATATTTTTAACCCTATATTTTTTTTCATTATATTTTTCAATTATATGTTTTTTAACACGATAGAAAGACACGAGAATTCTCCCTCCTGCTGCTCTTTTATTTCTTCCCCTTCAGAGCTGTCCCGGGAGCTCCATGTTTTTTGTACATGCATTTCATTTCCAAATACAGGAGCAGAGGTGAGGGGGAAGGAAAAAAAATTAAGCTCCAACATAATTAATTTCTTCTTCCCTTCACGAATATCTGGAATCTTCCTGCAGGAAGGGAGACTCAAATGCCACTTGTACTGAAACCGCTCCCGTGGAACAGCCTGGCAGAGCCACAGAATGGTTTTAGTTGTGTTTTACCTTCCTTTTTTTTTTTCCCCCTCCCCCAAACGGCAGCTTGACAGTGGCATTTGGAATTTGCAGCGGGCTGGGAAGGAGGGGAACATTCCCAGCTCTGCCTGCTCGGGAGCTTTTGACCTTCAGGAGAAATCCGTGTGTTGACACACGAGCTGCTCCCAGAGGGATGCGCTGACGTCACTGGCTGCTTTCGGCTCCTGTGCTGGCAAAACCCACCCCGAGCCCATCCCGAACGGGATCACAGGGATCTGTTCTGCCTCCCCCCGGGAAAAACGAGGGGCTGAAAGGAAAACACGCCGGGGTCGTGCGCTGGGAGATGGGAGAAAGCGGCGGGAGGTGGAACGTGGGGCGTGGCTGGGTTTGGGGTTTATATGGGAAATAAAAGCAGGGTTGTATCCCCCATTAAATGGCATTTATTGAGCTTCAGGAGGTGCTTCTGCAGGCCATCCCTGCGGCTTCCTAAAGGGAACAAGTGGGTTTCCACAGGGAATGGGGATGCAGGGAATCTCAGCTTTCCTCGCTCTTCCTTGTTTTTATGTTCCCTTTTTGGCTCGCTCTTCTGTCCTGACCTTGTCAGTCCTTCTGCTGCTTCAAGTCAGGGATCCCCACCATGGTTCCTCCGGGTGGGAACCTCTGGAGAAGGTGGGAACTGTCAGCCTGAGGCTCAGCGAAATGGGAATGCTCCTGGGAGAAGCCAGGGGAGCGAGTTCCTGAAGGATCTCAGTCTGAGGGGACAGCTCTGCAGATTTAATCAGCTGAAATCTCCTACTGAAGAGTCTGATTTTTTCCTTGTCCTGCTTTTCCTGCTAAACCCACTGTGTGAGGTCACCTTGTTCCCACTGGAATGTAATGGTCGGGTTGGGAATGGTTTGGGTTGGAAGGGACCTGAAAGATCATCCAGTTCCAACCCCCTGCCGTGGGCAGGGACACCTTCCACCAGCCCAGGTTGCTCCAACCTGGCCTTGGACACTTCCAGGGATCCAGGGGCAGCCACAGCTTCTCTGGGAAATTAATTCCAGGGCCTGCCCACCCTCCCAGCCAGGAATTCCTTCCCAGTATCCCATGGACACTTGGAGGGATTCCCTGCCCTGTAGGGATGTGCACTGTGCACTGTTACTTGGCAAATATCTGCCTCATCCACGGACCTTCTCTGCAAGAATTTAGGGATTTGTGGAATTTCCCATAGGGTAGAGACAAGAAGGCTCTGGAAGGGACTCGATGCCGTGAGAATTCCCTGTTTCCAGCTCTGCTTGGAGAATCTTAATTCACTTTTTCATCTGTTTGACTTCCCTAATGCAAATGTTGAGTGGTACTTCTGTTTCTGTTGATACAATATATTGATTTATCAGCCAGATATTGTGACTTGTTCTGTATATATATGTGTGTGTATGTAGGACTTTTATTTTTATATATATGTGTTTAGATATATAATAAAAAATAGTTAGTCAAATCTATTTTTGGCAACTTTTTCCCCATTATTTCTTTATCCTTCCTTCAGTGCTTTTTGTCTCTTCCTTCCCAAAGCACACCCAGTTTTTATTGTGGTGGAAAAACCTTTTCTTTAATCCCTCCTGATTTTCACTGCAGCTGGAAAATACATTTTCAGAGTGAAAAAATGGAGCTGAAGAGCAGGAAAACTTACTTTTCTCTTCTGTTGCTTGAATCAAAATAAGATGCCATGCTGTGTAAACATAAAGTGGGAATTACAAGAGGAATTTGAGAACTCCAAATATTATTATTTTATTTTATTTTATTATTTTAAATATAAAACGAGTTGGGAGGGGGAAATGTCCATCCAACAGAGCTAAAATAATTTAGGTTCCAACTCGCCCAAAGTTTCTTTAAATCCACGTTTTGACATCTTTAATGCAATTCTGGGTATAATTATTTTCAAGTATAAGGGCCAAAAGTGTACATTAAATGGAATAAATGGATTGGAAGGATTGTCTGCTCCAGGTGAATGGTTGGGAATGAGGAATTGGATGTCCAGGCTGTGGCAGGATCAGCCCCTGAACACAAATCTTTGTTTTCTGTATATTTTAAATAAAAATGAAGCAGATCCCACTGAATTACCTCGGTCTCCCGTTCCATGATTTCAAACCACGATTCAAATTGTGATTCAAATCCCGCCATTCCCCAAATCCCACCATTCCCCAGCAGGTGAGTCCATTAAATCCCAGTTTGGGTTGTGCCCTTTAATGTCAGAAATGAGCCATCCCTGACCTTGTTCCTTCATTCCTTGGGCTCCCTTTTGTGCTGATCCTGCCGTTTTCTCCTCTCTTGATTTCTTTTTTTTTTTCCCCCCCTGACATTCCACATGGGCCATAATTAATTTTGCCATCCAGTTTTGCTTACCTTGGAATTCCTCTTTGGAAGGAATTTGAAAGGAATTGCCCCTTTGGAATTCCTCCTCTTGTCACATCATTCAGGAGTAGCTGTTTATACCTGTTTTTTAAGCTACATCCCTTTTCCCCCTATTCCTTTTCTTTCCTCTTTTTCCTTCCTTTTTCCTTCTTTCCTTCCCCCCTTTTTCCTTCTTTCCTTCCCCCCTTTTTCTTTCCCTCCTCCTTCCTCCTTCCAAAAAAGCATTTTAATTCATATTTAACCAAAATTAATTAAATCCATTTTAAAACTAACTTAATTTTAAACTAAAAATAAAGTTTTATTGGTCCTTTAAGTTTTATTCTTCCTTGAAATGTTATTGTTCCTTTAAGTTTTATTGTTCCTTCACCTTGAATCCCAAAAGAAATTCCTTCATCTGGAATCCCTAAGGAAAAAAAATCCAGTGTAGCCTTTACTATCATGGAAATTTATGGAAAAATGGAGGCTGGGAAAGGGATCAGTGGGGTCTCCTGGTTTTTAAGGAAGTGGAAGGTGATGTGGACATCCTGCCTGGAAATCAGGATGGAAGGGGCTGACCAGGGAGTGGGAAAGGATGGGAATGTGCACAAAAGGAAGTTTATGGATAAGCTGGACATGTCAGTGCCATGGAATGTTTGGAGATGGACGAGAAGAACCCGGATTTTGCTCCCTGACAGGAAAGCTGAATTCCCTCCCTGAGGGACCCTGCTCCAGCAGAGGGTTCAAGGGATGGCATTCCATCGTTTTCCCTGCAGTTGAAAAGGAATTCGGATGGGAAGGCAAAGCTCTTATTGCTCTTTTTTCCTTGTTATTTTCCCAGAAATCCAGGAAAGTCGGTTCTCTCCGTGTCTCCCACTCCTGATGTGCTCAACAGGAGGCCCCAGGATCCTGGATGAGTCGCTCTTCCAGCCCTCAGGAATGGATTTTATTCCCTTAAGGTAGAATTTTATTCCCTTATTTCTTTATTTAATAACATCCTGTCAGGAAAAAACATTTGGATCCTAAATAAGTCAAAAAATATTGACATACTAAGTAGAAACTGATATTATTATAATATTTCTTTTTATTAATGTATTTTTATTAAAGTTTTATTATTTTGGGACTGTATAGTTTAGTATAAGGTTTGCATCTACTTTATTTGTAATATATATTTATTAATACAATCCTTATGTGTAATATTTATTACATAATATTATATAATAAATATATTTATATGACAAGTGTGTAATAAAAATATAGAAAACATTTTATGCATTTATATAAAAATGATATATAAATGTGTTTTTATATATATATATATATGTATCTATAAATATATAATAACTATGTAATAAATTAAATATACATATTATATTTTTATTAAAAAATGTCTTTATATAAGTACATTATAAATAGAATATTAACACTATATTTTATAATTAGTTATAGAATTATGAGTCATTGTATTAAATATGAATATTTGCTAATTAATTATACCAATAATATAATGTTTTATTAAAAATATTGTATATATATAAAGACACATTTTATAAAGATTCTTTTATTATATTTTATTATTATTTTATAGGGCATTTTTGGTTTTTCTTTTTTTCCATTTCTTCAGGTTTTGGGCCATTGAGGGAATGTTTTTTTTTGTGTATTTTGCTAAACCCCAATTATTTGATTAAGGGACGTTCTGCTTTTCCCCGTGACATTAAAGCAGAAAATCAGGATATTGAGATTAAAAAGGATAATGAGAAATTCCCTTCCTTTTCTTGCCCCTTTCAGAGGAATTCCTGATGTTTCTGGAGTGTCCCAGGAGCTTTTGGAGCCTTCCCACATCCACGAATCTCCATCCCTGAGGGACACAGCCCCTGCCTTGGATGCTCCCGGTGGCTGCTCCTTGTCCCAACATCCAATTCCATCCGGACCTGGAGATGCCAATTTGTCTTCCCAAAACTCCTTGTCCGGACAACTGGGGAGCAAGGAGGCCAAGAAATCCTGGAAAACTGATGGGGAGGCATCGAGTCCCCAAACAAGTGAGGATTCCACAAACTCTGCTCCAAAGGTCCTGCTGGAAAAGGGGCTGAACCAAGCGGGAGCTTCTCTCCCAAAGGAGCCCAGGAGCACGTCTGGGAATGATGGACATTCCTCCGGTGACAGCGATGGTCCAGCTGCTGGAGTTGAGCTTCCAGGGAAAGAGAAGGAGCTCCTGAGGCAGGATGAGCTCTCATCCTCAGGAAATTCCTCCTACAAAACAGCTCTGACGGAAAAAAGCGAGAGGGAGATGCAGAAGGAGAAGGTGAAAATGGTCAAGAGCGAGGGAGGAGTCCTGGAAAAGCTGGAAAAGAATGAGCTTGATTTGTCAGATAACTCATCTGACGGCTCGAGGAACGACCATTCCCAAAATCCAGGTGCTCCCGATCTTCCTTCTGCCAAGACTTCTGAGCCAGGCGAAGGAGCGTCCAAGGAACAGGGAGTGGATTTAAACGGCTCTGGAAGCTCGAAGTTCGTCCCTGAGGAACTCCAGGGAGCCTTCCTGGATGGTCAGGGCAAACATTCACCTCCTGCAGTGGGATTTGGGAAAGAGGAGCTGATCCCTGCTGGGACAAACACCAGGGATGGTGCACCTGGAGAACCGGTTGTTGACACGGAGACGCCTCCGTGCGGTGCGGAATATCCGGCCGGAGCGGATCCCGGAGGGAGCAGGAGTGAATCAAATTCGGATTTTTCCATTGAAAGGGGCCATAAAGTCACAGACATTTCCCCTTCCTTCAATCTTGGAGGCGACGCCTCGTTCTCCCTGCACTTTGCTCATCCCATCTTTCAGTCCACTCCGGGGGTATTCCTGAAGAAGACAGTGAAGGCAGAAGAACTCGGTGTCCCGCTGCTCCGGTCGGATCTCCAGGCCTCTCCAGCGTGTCCTGATGTTCCTGCAGGGAATTCCCCCGCGCCCCCTGGGAAGCAGCATTCCCCCCAACGTGCTCCGAAGGAAAACGATGGACATTTGGAGCCCTTCAGGTGGAAATATCCCCACACTGGAAGAATCCAGTCCCTCCCATCCCTTAGTTTCATGGAGAAGGTTGGATCTTGGAACGTCAGCCAGCCAGAGGAGGTTCCTCCTGCCGGGACTCCCGGTGGATTTTCTCCTGGAAGAAAAGCCTCCAGTGCCATTGCCATTTCCTCCAGCCACGCTTTGTCCAGCCAGAAAGGCAGCAGAGATCCCGAGGATTTTGCTGCTGCTCCCCCTAGGGAGGCAGGTTCTCTGGGAAGTTTGCATTTCCCAAGTAAAAACCTCCTGCCTGCCCCCTCTCTTACAA
Source organism: Empidonax traillii (assembly GCF_003031625.1). Taxonomy (NCBI): domain Eukaryota; kingdom Metazoa; phylum Chordata; class Aves; order Passeriformes; family Tyrannidae; genus Empidonax; species Empidonax traillii. The sequence continues at coordinate 13,172 of NW_020957373.1, read as the reverse complement.
GATCCCAGTCGGACAATGCCGTGAATGTTTCCAGCAGGAAACATTCCTCACCTGGAGTTATTCCACCAGCAAATTCCACAGAGGCTCTGCAGCCTCCAGAAGAAGAAAAACACGTTTTAGGAGTGTTGGACAATAATTTAGGAGGCTCCATGATCCCAGAGATTGTTTCTGGATCCAGCGGTGAAGACACGGAAAGCAAAAACACGGGGCAGAGCTCGGATCCCGATGTTTGGGTTCCCAGTGTTGCTCAGCTCCTTAAAAAGGATGGAAGCTCTCCAGCTGGTGGCCAGAAGAATTGGGATGCTCCTGAAGATCAGTCTCTAAACCTGAATATTCCCACTGGTCCCATCATCCTGGACAACCTGGGAGCGATTTCCCCGGATAGTTTGAATGTTCCCGTTAGTTCCGGGAGCAGCCAGGGGATTTTGGGATCTGCCCCGAGCTCTGGGGGGGTCTCCAGGTACTTCCCCAGTGCAGGAGGTGACAAATTCCTCCCTGTTGGAGCAAATCCTGTGGAAACTCCGAAGAAAGAAGAGTTGGATATCGAGGAAAGGATCCCAGTAAGTGTGTTTTTAATTTAACCTTTGGTGACAGAGTTATCCATTTATTTTAGGGTTAGCTCTTTTGTCAGAGTTATCCATTCCTTTTTCCAGGGCCTAAAGGGGCTCCGGGAGAGCTGGACAGGGACTGGGGACAAGGGATGGAGGGACAGAAAAAAGGGGGAGTGGCTTCATAGTGGAGAAGGGGAGATTTAGTTGGGATATTGGGAATTCCTGGCTGTGAGGGTGGGCAGGCCCTGGCACAGGTTGGGCAGAGAAGCTGTGGCTGCCCCTGGATCCCTGGAAGTGTCCAAGGCCAGGTTGGAACAAGCTGGGCTAGTGAAAGGTGTCCCTGCCCATGGCACAGGGTTGGAATGAGATAATCTTTAAGTTCCCTTCCGACCCAAACCATTCCATGATTCCCTGATAGTGATAAAAAGTGAAATCTTGTGAATAATCTGGTTGTAGCTCTTCCAGCAGATCCCTGCTGTGCCATTCCCGATCTCCCAGCTCCTTTCAGGGGCTCAGCTTATAATTATCCGAACAGGAGGCTGAGACTCGAGCGCTGAGTAAGGAGAGGCAGGAGAGCTGAACTCCACACCCCCACAGCTCTGCAGGAATAGCAAACCCACCCCAGAAATCCTTGGAAATGAAATCTCTTTTCATTTGCTATAAATACCCATTTTTTGCTTGTTCACTTTTTTTCCGCCTTCCAAGGCCCAAACTCTTTCATTCTTGCCACGTTGCTCACAAGAGGCATTCGCAGCCACTTTATTCCTTCCCTCATCCAGATTTCTTCCCTGTTTTGGGAAGGTGGGAGAGGATGGAAGAGCAGCCCTGTTAACTCTGCTAATGGCTCTGGAGGGGTGGAGATAATGAGATGCAGATTTATGCTAATGAGAAACGTGTCATTAATCCCCGAGGGAGAGGCTGCTCCTCTCACAGGATGATTCCTGTAAATAAACCAGGGCTTTGGGGCTGGATTTCAAAAGCTTTTTTTTTTTTTTTTCACCCTGTTTTCTTCGAAAAGAAGTGTTGAAACAAATATAAATATTGTAGGGATGGTGTTTTAAACCAAATTCAGGAGATATGAAGGTGATTTATATTTATGATTATAATTAGACCTGGTTTTTCAGCCCTGTTTGTGAGGGATTCTGCTCCCATAAATCACTGACAAGGTAAAGGAGATTAGGTCACTTTTGTGGCTGTTAATGTGTAGGTTTATAACAAAATCAGAGGAAATAGAGTTGGCCTTGATCCATAAAGTAATTAATTTCATTTTTCTTGGCATGTTTAGGACATGGGATGGATGAGTTGAAATCAATTTGCTTCTGCAGGGGATTAAATGAAGGAAAGATTTGGGTTCTTTTTTTTTTTAATGCAGATGATACCTGTGTGTAAACTTAGAAAAATTGCTTCCTCAAAAGGTTCTAAACGACCTTTGGTAGGTTC
>NW_020957373.1:6446-10327 GCF_003031625.1 Empidonax traillii | reverse complement strand
TTTCATTTTTCTTGGCATGTTTAGGACATGGGATGGATGAGTTGAAATCAATTTGCTTCTGCAGGGGATTAAATGAAGGAAAGATTTGGGTTCTTTTTTTTTTTAATGCAGATGATACCTGTGTGTAAACTTAGAAAAATTGCTTCCTCAAAAGGTTCTAAACGACCTTTGGTAGGTTCTTAAACTCCATGAGACTCCTTCAAAATCCATTAATTCAGGGAATGCTGCTGTGTGTGTCTGAACTGACAATCTCCTGGTGTTTTCCAGGGAAAGTTGGGCTTGTCCTCACAAAATTTTTCTCTGGTATATCACAGTTTTAGAGTTTGAGGATGATTTTCCTTTGGCTTCTCTAAATGAATCAGTTTAATTTTAATGAAGTTATTGCACAGCAGAAGGTGATTTTCTGCCCCTTGGCCACGACAAGTTGATCAGAGGGATGGAGCAGCTCCTGGGAGGAAAGGCTGGGATGGTGCAGCCTGGAGAAAAGAAGGGTTTGGGATTAGCTGATTGTGACCTTCCAGGACCTGAAGGAGCCAACAGGAAACATGGAGAGGGACTTTGGACAAGGGATGGAGGGACAGGACACAGGGAATGGTTTCCCAGTGCCAAAGGGCAGGGATAGATGGGATATTGGGAAGGAATTGCTGGCTGGGAGGGTGGGCAGACCCTGGCACAGGTTGGGCAGAGAAGCTGTGGCTGCCCCTGAATCCCTTGGAAGTGTCCAAGACCAGGTTGGAGCAACCTGGGCTGGTGGAAGGTGTCCCTGCCCATGGCAGGGGGTGGCAATGGGTGGTTTTTAATGTCTCTCCCAACCCAAACCATTCCCTGACTCTCTGGTTCCCCTCAGCACCACCACAAAAGCTGGTTCACGGTGGTTTTCAACCAGCTCTGACCAAAGTGCTCCCAACTATTTGCCTGGAACAAACTTACCCTCTAAAAAGAGGAATTTCCAATCTGATAAAGTTTCCTGTGCACCAACTGTTTGGGGAGGGAAGCAGGTTTTGAACCCAAACCTTTGTGTTCTCCTTCCAGCTGGGAAATGTCATTTCAAACAGGTGAGGGTGAAGTTGACCAACCTGCTCCGAGTTATCCAACTCCTGCAGCGTCCCGAGCACCGGAATAAAAACTTCTCCAACTCCAGAACCCGTTGCCATTCTCCAAGTGTTTCTTACTCCTTCTTTTGCCAGATATATCTCCGGAACCTCGGCATTGACCAGTCCCCTGGGACCATTTTGGCTCCTTTTCTACCCCGAGGACCCATCAGGGAAGTTGAGTTTTCCCCGTCAGAGCTCAGGACAGTCAAAGGCTCCCTGGACACCCTGGCCAGGATCCCTCCAAAGGCACAAGGTATGGGAAAGGGGCACTTTGGGGAACACAGGAATTCACTCACCTGGGAAGTTGCTCTTGGCCTGGTGGTGCCAAGTGTGTTTTTTCTCTTCCATTCATGTGGGTTGATCTTCCCCTCTGTCCAATATGAGGTATTTGGCATTGGAAAAGTACTAAAACCTTGGAAAACCTACCTTCTCCCTGAGGAATTATGACCATGGGCCACTGCAGTGACACGGGATCTTCTTTTCCCCTTTATTTCCCTTTTCCCCATTATTTCTCCTTTTCCCTTTATCATTTCCCTCTCCCCCTTTATTATTTCCCTTTCCCTCCTTTATTTCCCTTTTCCCAGGAGGTTTTTAAGGAGGAAATGCTTTGTATCCGGAGATGAAGCAACTGGGACCAGACTATTTTTTTCCTGTGTATTCCAGTATTTGAATTCTTCCCTCTCTCTTTACAAACCCTTTAGTACAAGATAAATTAGTCTTTGCCAATGCGGGGAACTAATTAATGAATGTCCTGTGTCCTTGTAGGTAAATTGTTGCCAGCATTTGAGGTGGTGCCGACGGGTTTCGACTCCGACACTTCCGCTCTCAGCATTTCCATTCCCGCGGAGTCCGAGGTTGGCTCTGATGTTCTGTCGCCCCGGGAGCTCTCTCCCAGCTTCCCAAGGGTTTTTGGAGACAGCCCAGGGAGCCAGTGCAGTGTGTCATGCCACCAGCTGCAGATGGATGCTCCGATTTCCACACAGGATCCAGAGTGTCCTGCTGTCTCCAGACTCGTCTCTTCCGACACGCAGAGTTCGAAGAGTGTTGAGGTTCTTGCTAAAAATGAGCCCAGAATTTTGGACAGCAGCCTGCAGAGATGGACTGCTGGTGTTTTGGCTGGAGTTAAAAACGGGATGGAAGCTGACAGAGGATCCCAGAGCTCCGGTGTGGGAAGTGAGAGAAACAAGGAGCAAGGCAGTGATTCTTGGCTGGGATCGGGTGTGCTGAGGGACATCCGGGAGCTCCTGGCAGAGGCAGAGGATTTGAGTGCCAGGTGGTGCCATCCTGCCTTTTCCATGGCCTCAAGAGGAAGAAGAGAGTCTTCCCTGGCGCTGATGAGACGGGAGGATGATCCCAGAGATCCCAGGTTGGTGCAGGACGGAACCCCTCAGTCCCAGAAGAGGCTGTCGTGGGATGAGACCGCCACCCGGCAAAGCGCGCGAGAAGAAGGGTCGGGAATAAACCCTTGGAATTCCGACACGTGTAACGTGAGGTGGGAGAACCCTCTGCAGGTCGACTCGCACCGGGGTGAAGGGGTGAAGGAGGTATGCCAGGAGTTCAGGGCAGGAAAATCCGCGGGAAGGTCGGAGCCGGAGGGTTGCAGCAGCGTCACCACCGACAGAAACCAACGCGCCCGGGTGGGCCCGGCACGGAGCAGCTCCGGCAGCCAGGGCAGCGCTGCCACAACCTCGGAGCCGGGGAACCCTCCTTCCTCAGAGCCCCCTGGAAGCGTCACTGATATCCCAGGAGCCTTCCCGAGCACCTCCCGATCCAATGGAGCCGGAAGCAAAGCCGGAGGCGCCGGTGGGAGCGATGACAGCAGCAGCGGAGATTCCCTGGCTGCCCGTGTCAGGAATCTCCTGGGGAATCCAGGGAGCGGCACCCCTGGCACAGGAGGATTCCTGAGTGGAGCTGGTGGTGCCAGGATGAAGGGAGCGGGGCTGGGGGGCAGTGGCAGCAGCAGCAGCGGGGATTCCCTGGCTGTCCGTGTCAGGAACCTCCTGAGGAGCGGATCCCCTGGGAGAGAGGCAGCCCAAATCCTCAGGAATGCAGAGGAGCAGGAGAGGAAAATCCGGGGTGAGAAAACATCCCTGTCGTGTTTTATTCTTGTGTTTTATTATTAAAATACTAAATCTTTATTTAGGTTCATGTTTAAGGGGTTGCTTTGGTGTGGAATGTGAGAGGATCTGTGTCTGTGGCCCTGATTTTAAAGGTGATTATGTCATAATAAGAAGCTTTAATAGGACAGGACTTAAATGGTGGGTATTTTTTAGTACTCCTGCACAAAATGGGATAGAATTGGGCTTTTCCACTTGGAAAACCCTTTGCCTGACATTGATATTTTATCCACATGGGTTATTAGGTCAAGAATTCGGGAAGGGATGGTGTGAGTGAGTTTTGATTTATATCTGAGACTACAGGGATGATGGAACCAGGAGAAAGGTCCTGGATCCACCTCTCCAAGGAAGTGTCCCAAAATCCCACTGTATTCCTGGTGATTTACATTGCATTTACAAATACATTTACATTGTATTCCTGGTCAGTCCATGAGCTCTGGAATTCCACAGTGGGCTTTGTTCTGTAAGGTTGTGGTAATTAGAAATGCCCAGCTTTGATTCTAAGTTATCAAACTGTTTTCATTCCACAAGATGGGAAAAGGAAAACTCTTCTTGATTTTTTGTGGGTGTTTTTTTTTTTTTTTTTTGACAGCCTGGGTGAAGGTGAAACTGGCCAGCAGATCCCAGGAATCTGTGCCAGACTGGGATGAGGAGACCCAGCAAAGAATCG
>NW_020957373.1:4594-5646 GCF_003031625.1 Empidonax traillii | reverse complement strand
TTTTTTTTGACAGCCTGGGTGAAGGTGAAACTGGCCAGCAGATCCCAGGAATCTGTGCCAGACTGGGATGAGGAGACCCAGCAAAGAATCGAGGAAATCAAAGCAGAGCTGCTCCTGAGGGCCAAGAAATCCATCCAGGCCAAGGTACAAACCAGCTCAGGGAGGGGGGAAATGCTTTTTCACATGTTTTTGTGAGGTTTTTTGGGTATTTTTTTAAATTATTTTCCCCAAATAGGAGTTGGAATCTCGAGGGAGGAGCTGTTTGGGTTGTGGGGAGGTGACAGAGAGCTGAAGATGTTCCTCAGGAGGTCGGGAGGACACAGATGTTTTGGGAAAATTTGAGTTATTGTGAGAAAGTTCCTGCGGATTCTGGTCCTTGATTGGCTTGAGGAGCTCTTTTCCCAAAATATTTATGCAGGTGCTGATTATGCCTTGGAAACTCCTCCATGGAAGGAGCTCAGTGGACAGTGGAATATCCTCTGGGCAACGGGAGTTTTTGTTGTGTCGTTCTCGTCAGATCCTTGGTTTTCAAAGGATCTTCAGGGAAGGAGGCAGGGAATTATTCCTGCCTTGTTGGTCAGAGGGGAAAGGGGCTTTTCCAGTTCCTGTTAAAATCCAAACTCCTTCAAGGTAAGGAAAATTCTGGAATGGTGATCATTGGATGTTCTGAAAAGCTTGGGAAGTATCTGTAGGATAATCCAAGTGTTGATGCTGATTTGGGGCAGGGCAGGCTGAGCTTTCAGGCTCTTGCAGCTCTGTTTTCCTGGGAAAACCTGCCATGGAATTGCCACGTCTTGTGTGTCTCCTTTGGAACATTTCTAGTCCACATATTAACATAAATATCCACAGACTGGAATTTTTCTCACCAGGTGTATTTTACCTTCTTTTTTTCCCCCTTTAAATATCCATTCTTGGCATTGTCCTGTGTGATTATGGAAATGCCAGGATTTCCAGGGACTGGTGTTTCAGACAAGGCTCCTGAGCTTTAGGAAGAGATTCCTTTCTTCCCCCCCACCTTTCTCCCCCTCCCCCTTTCTTTTTTCCCCCCTTTC
>NW_020957373.1:0-3584 GCF_003031625.1 Empidonax traillii | reverse complement strand
CCCCTTTTTTCCTCCCTTCCCCTTTTTTCCCCCCTTCCCCTTTTTTCCCTTCCCCTTTTTTCCCTTCCCCTTTTTTCCCTTCCCCTTTTTTCCCTGTACACTGCCAGGAGAAGCAGCAGGGGTTGGATTGTTTGTTTTAATTAAAAGCCTTGCATTAGTAAGAGTGAAAATTAATGTTTTAAGAATACTCTGTGTCTGTGTTTATAATTCTTTGGCATCAACAGTGTCGGTAAGTGAGACATCAGCTTCCAAAAAACCATCAGACCAAAATTCCCAGGTTATTCCATGTATTGATGGAATCTCTGTCTGGGAATCTGGGGGGGAAAAAATTATTATTTTATTTACTTTTAGAAATTCGGATTTCTAAAAATTCACCTTTCTTAAAATTCACCTTTCCTCAAAAAATTCTCCTTTCCTGAAACTCACATTTCTTTAACAATTCTCATTTCCTAAAATTCACCTTCTTTCCTAAAATTCACATTTCTTAAAAAACCCACATTTCCTAAAATTAACCTTTCTTAAAATTCACCTTTCTTATAAAATTCACCTTTCTTATAAAATTCACCTTTCTTATAAAATTCACCTTTCTTATAAAATTCACCTTTCTTATAAAATTCACCTTTCTTATAAAATTCACCTTTCTTATAAAATTCACCTTTCTTATAAAATTCACCTTTCTTAAAATTCACCTTTCTTAAAATTCACCTTTCTTGAAATTCACCTTTCTTGAAATTCACCTTTCTTAAAATTCACCTTTCTTAAAATTCACCTTTCTTAAAATTCACCTTTCTTAAAATTCACCTTTCTTAAAATTCACCTTTCTTGAAATTCACCTTTCTTAAAATTCACCTTTCCTAAAAAATCCACATTCCCTTAAATCCACCTTTCCTAAATAGGAAAAAACAAGCCACAAAAACAAAACTGGAGACCTTGAAGCTGCTTTCCCCCCACCCCCCAACTTTCATCTTTAATTTGATCCCAATTTTGATCCTAAAATGAACTTGTTGCAGTCAGATATTTCCCTGGATATGACTCAGTGTCAGCTGGGAACTGTTTTATTCTAACTGAGAGCAGGAAAATCTCTTTTAAACTATATGGGAAGTGGTGTTTAAAATACCTGTTGGATTTCTGGAGCCAAACTGCTGCGTGGACCTTAAAAAAACCCCAAAGATTACAACAAGATACTTTCCTTCTGCTAAACTTTTCTGAGACTGAGAGAGACAAACTGTTCCCAGCACTCAAACAAGCAGTTCCTTCAGCGGATTAAAATCGGTATTTAAAGGTGCTGAATGTTCTTTGGGAAAGTGTAAACTGTGGTTTTTATGGGAGACAGCTCGAGGAATCCGTGACAGCGGAATTTTCAGGGACATGAACAGGCTGGGAGAGCTGGGGGGGTTCCCCTGGAGAAGAGAAGGCTCCAGGGAGAGCTGAGAGCCCCTGGCAGGGCCTAAAGGGGCTCCAGGAGAGCTGGAGAGGGACTGGGGACAAGGCATGGAGGGACAGCACACAGGGAATGGCTTCCCACTGCCAGAGGGCAGGGAGAGATGGGATATTGGGAAGGAATTCCTGGCTGTGAGGGTGAGGAGGCCCTGGCACAGGTTGGGCAGAGAAGCTGTGGCTGCCCCTGGATCCCTGGAAGTGTCCAAGACCAGGCTGGAGCAGCCTGGACTGGTGGAAGGTGTCCCTGCCCGTGGGTTTTGAGCTGCTAAGAATTAAACCTCCAAATTTACCCCCTAAATTAAGTCTCCTGTCACCCCACCTGTATTTCCCAGGTGCCCAATGCCCCCCAGTTGCCTTTCCCAAAATCCTGCCCTCTTCTCCCCCTGTTTTATTCCACTCCCTGGCTGTATTTTTCCACTCCTTGTGCTTTCTCGCTTCTTCAGGAAGTTCAAGGAGTTGCAGCTCTAAATTTGCACTGCACAACTCCCGTGGATCATATGGCACCCGGCTCATTTTTGGAAGGATGACACATAACAGGCACAACAAAACATGTGAAAAGGCTTGGGGAAGATGAGTTGAGAGCAACTTCTGTGCTCGCTTTGGGCTGTGGGAGTTGCTCCGTGTTACTTCAGGCCGTTGAACCTGCACGTGGTTTTTGGGAAGGGATGTCTTGGGATCATCCCCAGTGCTTGGATAAACAGCTCTGCTTCCATGTGCTTTCCCATTCTTCCCTGAGCCCTTCTTGTCCATCCCGGAAATTCAGGCAGCCAAATCAACTGATTGACCGGTTGGAAAGAGATTAAGGGCACTAAGAAGTGGGATCATGATCCAGCTGGAATAGTCCACAACTGGAATGGCATCTGGGATGTGGGGAAGGCTGGAAATTCCTCTTGTGAGTTTCTTGTTTGGCTGATTTTTGTATTGCCAGATCCCATCTAGCTGATGAGGATAAAACCATCCAGGGAGCTGTGTTGTTAATGGAATGCACTCTTGCTGCTTCCACAGTTGTTCCAATCTCTAGGAAAAATAAGTAAAGCCTAAATTTGTTGCTATTTTTTTATTAAAAAATTAGCTTATCTGGCCCATCTCCATACCTGTACATTTATCTCAGGTTTGCACCTCAATGGAAGTGCTGGAATTTCTAATGACATTTGATAACTGATAAAATTGTGTGATAACTGATAAAGTTGTGCTTAAAATCCTGGAATCTTTGAGGTTGGAAAAGATCTTTAAGGTCATCAAGTCCAACCATCAACCAACACCCCTGTGTTCACCACTAAACCACGTCAACAAGTGCCACATCCACATGGTTTTTTGGACACTTCCAGGGATGGGAACTCCACCACATCCCTGTTCCAGGGCTTGGTCACCTTTTCCATGAAGAAATTTTTCGGAATATCCAACCTTAACCTTCTCTGATGGAAGTTGAGGCCACTTAAGAGGTTCCCTTTTGCTTTCTGGCATGGAGTGTGCAGGATTTCGGGTGGAATTTTGTGTCAGGGGTGGGAATAACTGTGATATCTGTTTAATTAGTGCGTGTCCAAGTGAGGGGAAGCTCAGCCTAGGTGGGTCATTCCCTGAATTTGCTCCAGGGCAACACCAGTTGTGGGTTTTGGATCAACACTGACAGTAATGAATTGCTGTCAGTGGTAGCTTCAGGTTTTCCCACACTTATTCCCACTTTTTCTCATTGTGCTCCGAGAGTAGCAGGATTTCTGTATGTCTGGGGTGTGGTTTTTTTATTCCCTTGTTTGGAGTAGGGTCTTTAATCTGCAGAGATTTGCATTTCTTCTCTTCCAAACTTCTTCCCCTCGCAGTGGGCAGGTGAGGGGCTGCAGGGATCCACTGCCAGCACTTGGCAGCTTCTGTTGGAATTAGTAAAAGGCTTGGAAGCAAAAGTGCTGTCCATCCCTCCCTGCTGATCCCTCCACATGGGATTCAGAATGTAGGGAAGCTCCACATGTGCTGCAATCCCAAAAAAACCCCTCTGTCCCGGGCTGATCCCCCAGCGTGGAGGGATGATGATAGATTTTTAATTGGTTCCTCCACAAATGAATTCCATCCCTTCCTGATGGCAGACTGCATTATTGACAGCTCTCCTCTCGCTCTGAATTCTCCCATCCAGATTTTGGTGAGGGGTGGGA
>NW_020957372.1:29961-33888 GCF_003031625.1 Empidonax traillii | reverse complement strand
CCCATCTGAAATATTGCACGTTAGTGATGCACAACGCATTAGTAACTAACTTGGCCACAGACTGTGAGGGAATCCTCTCAGAAATATATATCTGAGCAATCTCAGGTTCTAAGTCACAGAGCAGCAAACTTCTTTCATTGGAACAATCAATTAATGGGTTGCAAGCACAGAGTCAATTGGTCTAGGCATCTTTGTTCAACTGAAAATCAAATAGATTTTAAATGGCACTAAAACACATTCTCAGAAAGGGCAACACTTTTAGTTTCTGACTTGCAGTCTGGTGTTAACAAAGGACTGGATTCAATCATTCAACTCTATGCATCTCGTATAAGATGATCATTTAAGCTTCATGTGTAGTTAACTGAGAAAGAAACCATGGGGTCGATATCCATCTGAAAATGCTCACCTCTCTGCAATGACTATAGAGGTTGCTTAGATGAAGTGCACCAATTCTGGATACCTTAGATGAACAACCTTCTTCCTTCTTGCCTTTTTCTCAATGTTCAGTTATATCAGGAAAATCAAAATTCATAGAAATCATCTATAAGGGAATGGTACTTTTCAAAGAAAATAATTTGTTCACTGAAAATAAATTTCCAAAATGAGATGTGATGCCAAGCACTGCTTAGGGAAGGGCACCGGGGTTATAATTTTACCTTCTGTCTACCATGTTACTTTCTTCCTGTTGTTTTTTAGTATGTGAGAAAGGTTAGTCCTGCATTAAAGGGCTTGGATCCTACATCTGAGCATTTCCATCTCCTAATTGTTTTCTGACTTAGAAAGGGTGTAATAAATGTGAGGGATTCAAACATGACAGAGATGAATGCTATGCCACAATTTGGCTAGATAAATGTTATAGTAGTTTTTAAAGGATTCCCTCTGGACAAACACATTACATGCACATTTATGAGTTTGTCCTTTCTTTCTTCTTTTCCCTATATCTCTGCCTCTAAGCAGTCAAAAAAAGAAAAGACTGAGTAATAAAACTTTTCCTCACATATTAAGTTTCTTTTAAGAAATATTTTCCAAAACAATTACATGAATTATTCATTACATCTCTCTTTTTGTTCCTATTAATATCAGCTTCCAGAGGTCTGTTTGTTTGGGATTTTTTTATCCAGTCTTTTTGGTGCTTTGCTCATTTCCATTGATAAGGTGTTATTTATTTTGCAAATTGAAATGCCTGCAACTAAGCCATTAATCCTGGAAAGGCTTTGATAAAATTATTGCGTTTTTCAGAATAATGGAAATGCAAAAAAAACATCTTTCACCTCTCTGAAAGGGGTCGTAATGCTTAACAATTTTCAACATGCATGAAAGAGAGACCTGCAGTCTCTTAGCCAGCAAGAATCTGTCAATATTTGCTCTGACCATGGACTAGGCCTAGAAATATTCAATGATACAAGAGATCCATGTGCAGCCTTTAAACCAAGGCCATGAGAACCAGTACTCTTCCATGTCAATGAGTGCCACAACCTCCAAGCTGGAGTCACCATCTCCCTTTCTGTCTTTTGGGAGAGGGGATAAGAGGGGTGGCTAAAGAATCATGAATGATATTTCACATAGAGGTGTAGAGTCTTCCCTGCCTCCCCAGCTTGGCTCCCACACCACAAACTCATGATTAGGGCAGACTCCTATTCTGAATTGTCTCAAAGAGCAGACACAGCGAGGCCCGGGCTTCACACTCTCAGTGACTGTCCTTCAATCTTTCTCACACAGATGGAGACTGGAGGATGCTGTTCTCCTTTTCTCACCTTTCAAAGAGAAGAGCAGTACCACTATGACTTCTAAAAGGAAGACTGTAATTACCTTCTTTGAACCAAGGGCTCCAAGGTGTAATGCACTCAACACCAGATTGCAGTGTAATGCCATTTTTCCCACTATAACTAAACAAGCATGAAATGAGTGAATTCAGATACAGCTCTCAACAATTTCATTTGTTGAGGATGGAGAGACATAGGGCATGGATGTAGAAAAGCAGAAAAACACTCCCTACCTTACAATAAAAAATATTCCTCTTGCTTGGAGAGTTGTAACAGGAACAACCATATCTATCAGAACCAGGAGTCATCAGCTGCAGCCCAAAAGGGACTGACACTGTCATTATCATCTGAGAAACAGTTTTAGCAGGAGATGCTGCTTACAGTAAACTTCCAGATGTTGGGCTTAAAAACTATCTGACAGAAGAGCATGCAGCTCTCCAAGTTGCTGGGCTCCAAACCTCACTGTGTGCATCCAAAGACTTTCCTCATTAACACACTAAATAAGTAAAACCTTTGGTAAGTCACCACATTCCCTCAGAAGACTGGTTTAAAGGGAACACAAGCTCCCACCTGTGGTGTCAAGAGAGATGAGAGTGCTGCTGGCTTCCTGTTGGTGTCATCTGCTCATAGACATAGACCTATCTCCCTGCTCTGGCAGCCAGACACAAATCACTCTGGGGAAGATGATCTAGGATTTCAAAGCCTTCAGTATTTGTAAAATAAACAGAACTACTGTATGAGCTCACTGGATAGTTGTGCCTTAACTTTCCTGCATTTTTCCCAAGTTTCAGAAGATTAAGTTAATGTTATTTTCCTGCCCATATCACAAAATGCTTTTGCCGAGCAGTAGACCAGGGAGGAGAAATAATCCTGACCCTGACACTGCCCCAGGCATGAGGCCCATAAGTAGGACAGTTTCTGCCTGTCCAGACTCCTGGCTGACACAGGGCTTTGCCAAACCCTCACAGCTGCTGTCAGGCCTGTCCCAGCCCCAGCCAGGAAGAGCCAGTCCATTGGCAGTGGGACAGCCCCAACCTGACCATCAGGTCCCTCCCTGGGGCATGGACTGGCTAAAGCCAGGCCGGGCCTATGGCCAGGCAGGGATGTGGCAAGCTGGAGACCATTCCAGCTGTGACATCACTGGCACAGGGGCTGGCAGTCCCAAGGACTGAGGGCTCATGCTGTTGATAAAGCTTGAAACAGCTGAACCTGCTGTGTGCAACTTTGATTGAAGATGGCCAGCAGATGCAAAAAGTCATTTAGTTGTGCTACTTCAACTGAAACAACCAAATCCAAGTAAAACAGGTCCTTTGAAAATCTGGCTCAAATTTGACAAAGCAATAAAAATGTCATAATTTTTGTCCTGCTATCTCCTCCCTGTGTTTTGTTTCTTGATCTCAGTCCAGAAGAAAGAAGGAATAAGAGTAATGAACAGATTGTCGAAATTCTATTTTTTACTTCTTGTTGTTTAGCAAAGTGTAAGTTGGGATTTGGAGGACTGCAGATTTCTAGGGCTGGAAGAGGTAAGAGTTTTACTCAAGCTCAAAACCACTTAGAAGCTATAATGTCTGTGAAATAGGAATATGGCTATCATCCATCAGTTAGATCTCACATAACAAAGTGGTTGGAAACTTAGGAAAGGAAATCGTAGCCCATATAGTAATTGAAAAATAATATATTACTATTGTGCACAGCAGTTCCTGTTCCTTGCAGGTGCTTTAGGAATGTTTCAGGTTTAGGCATGTTCAGAAGAAGTATTAAAGGGATACGACAAGTACAATCCATCACTCTGGATACAAAAATGGAAGTCAAAGGTTTTAGGATTGACATTCAGACAATTGGCTGCAGAGGACGCGAAAAGAGCAGAATTCCATCGTTGGAAAGAGACTTATGATAAATATTAAAAGGACTCTGAAAAGAAAATGTTTATTCATTGTTGGGAACATGGATTTTACTTATCTAAATATTTATGAATGGTTTTTAATAATATTTAACATATTTAATGTTTATTATAGGAGTTATATTTATATATTGTATTGTTATATTATGAGATTTTATTCCCCTCACGAAACCCTGTAATCCTATTGGTTAAAATCCCTCAGCTAGGATTGGATGGTCAGAGCTGCAGCATGGGTGGGCCTAGCTGAGGTGATTCTTTATGTTA
>NW_020957372.1:25376-28759 GCF_003031625.1 Empidonax traillii | reverse complement strand
AATGAAAAAAAAAAAAAAGAAAAAAAAAGGAAAGGACCTAGCTGGATATTCAAACTCTTTTACGTGAGTCTTATCCAGGCATTATTACTGGAAACTATTTGATCCCCTTGATAGAGCACATCTCACTTTTTTCTAAGAAGAAAATTTAAGAGGTACTCATGTCTACTGTTAGCAGCTCCTTGCCTGCTTGTTATGGTGCTCCCAGAAAGGGCATCCTCAGCAGTCATGTGGCATAACCTGCTATAGAAAAGCTAGTACCCTAGTCCATTTCCTATCTGTGTGACCTGTTCATAATGCTTACTTAGAAAGCCTCATGTTAAATGATTAATGATTGCCATCAAAATCTGTTTGTGGGGTTGTACAGTTATGGTTCTTCACACACACTGGAATATTGAAAGTCAAGCTGTCCCTGCTTCTGTTTCAGTGCTTGCAGGGCTTTCTCAAAATTTGTTCTTTGCACTGTAAGGAGAGTTTGAAAACAGAAACTCTAGATTAGTGATGCAGTAGATATATTTCTTGTACTACTAAAGCACTGAATTCTTACAGGCCTCTTAGCAAAAACCAAAATGAATAACATACAGAATGTGCTAATCTGCAGAGCGAACCATGAGTGGTAATTTATGTATCTCATAAACAGCTAGCGAGCTGCTACTTTACAAGCACTATTTTGAGGTTTCATTATCTCGCAGAGATAGGCAAATCTGCAAACTTTCACTCATCCAGCAATCTGAAATGCTTAGTTGTGCAATGTTTAGGAGTTTGAATTAGAAGGTGCCACTTAAAACAGGCAATTATTAGGAAAAGCAGTGAGGTACACCATTAGCCAGAACAGTACTGCAAGCAATAATCTGCTGCAGCAACCTGCAAGAATAGCACAGGATGCCTCACAGCAGAAATGAGTTTAGGCAAGCACAAACCACAGTGAGCTCAGGTTTGCGGCAAATATTAGCATCCACATTCTTTGGTCAACTATCTCAAATAATCTTGAGAGATGTAGGGAATTGAATCATCACTTGTATTATTCAGCACCACAGCTGGCACTAGCAGTCATCCTTGGTAGTCTTCAAACAGTTTGAAGAGTGGATGACCTCTTATCAAATGCAATTGATTGCCTATGGTCCGAAGTATGCATTTTTAAAATGGTCAGATTTGGGTTTTTTTAAGTATTCAAGAAGTTTCTCTTAGTTGTTGTCCACTGAATGAGAATTCTTTGGAATTCTGTGTGAGGTTACAGAGATAAGCAAAAGATCAAGGATAGAGTCACATCATCTGATGTAGTATTGTGTGCACTACATTAAACTATGCTACCTTACTTCTGTTGGACAGTATTTCATTGAATCTTCAGACTCTCATTTCTATCTTCTGCTGAGGCACTGAACAGGAGACTGTCCAGTCAAATTAAAAAAAGTAGTTCTCAAGTTCTGAAATTTTCATGTGATTTTCAGTCAAAAGGCACTCTGTGTGACTATATATTTCTGCCATTACCATGTTGTGTGTACCAATGCACAGATATAAGGACATATTCATCTTTATACCTCATTAAAAGAGCAGTTTTTTTAAATTGTGAGAAATGCACTTTTTCCAGAAGCATATAAACTGAGACAAAACACCAACAGATTATGTGTGCTGTTCTTGGATTTAGTGTTCATTGTTCATTGGCTCACTGATGGGTGGGAACACATCTGCTGTTTCTATTCAGAGTTGTTCATGAGCTGTGTGGTCTAACTCCCATAGGTGGTGGTCAGGAATAGCAGAAAAAAGTGATGACTCACTGAGTAAAGATTCTATTTCTTTTTAAGTCAGAGTAACTGAGTTCTCATCAAAGTAGGAAACTAATAGCACATGGTGAAATTACTGATAGCACAAACTGGTACTCAGTTTTTTGATTCAGCTTTGCTTATCACTTTATATCTTTGTCCCTCTCATTTTTCTGATTTTCCACCTCTCACACATCGGAATCGTCTTCATGTTGGTTTGGGCAGTGGTTTAATGAAATGGACTGATGTCTACCTAGGTCAAACCCTTAGATATATCTTTTGCATATGTTATATTTTTTACATATGTTATATGTTCATCATGCTCCTCAAACCCAGCCACTTCTACATGTCACAACCCTAGTGTCATCTACCCATCAAAAAGAAATGGTGACATCAAGATATGGTTATCACAGACCTTCCTTGGACCTCTATCTCTGACACAGAGACTGCCATGCAGAGGTTTTTGATGGGAGGATGAAATATGGGAGTCAGGGGTAAGGGATGAGAAAGATGCCACAAAAGTTCCCAACTGGGAACATGCATCTCGTCAGTGATGCATCGAGCTGGGACTCCAGGTAGTGAGTGTGGCTTCTCCCTTGCTATTAGGATGCCGTAAATAAAAGCAGGTATTATCTGGCATGTGGGACCAAGAAGAGTTCTCTCTGTGGTGCCTCAAATGAAGGCATGTGAAAATCCTTGATGATGAGAGTGAAGCAACTGAGCAAGTCAACCACAGACCAAGAGAGCCGACAGAATTGGATATGTAAGAAGAGCAAGGTCTCTGAAAATTTTCTTAGTTTCACACTTGAAAGGAGATGGAAAATTCTAGCAAGTATTATTGCTCTCCCATGCAAGAGTTTTATAGGAATTGGCCTTGAGTGTTCAATGCATTAGTCCTGCTACACAAAGGGGTCCCAGGAGAAAAATCTGTAATATCTGGGATTTTGCCAAAAAATAAATGACAAAGGATAAAATTATGTATTTTATGTTTTACTAGATATTCTGGTTCCAACAATTCAATTACTTCTAGCCCTCAACTTTTGTGTGAAGATATCATAAAAGTCCAGGCAAAGTATAGACAACCTGGTAGGGCAAATAAAGACCTATTTTGATGCTGAAAATATCAGTTCCGAGTTGCACTTTTAGAAATCCTTATCTTCAGTTTGGTCCTGGACTTTTGGAGGAGTGCTGATCCTTCTCCAGGCAGATCCTCTCAATATATATTGAAGGTTACACTGTTCAACACTTGAGCCAGGCTTTAATTCTTCAATGTATATTTATAATGTGTTTAACAAGATGTATTAAAAATGTTAAAAGTAAAAAAATTATCTCACCCCAAACAGCAGCCTCCTTATCTGCTGTGATGGAAAACAAATTCTTTTTTCTCTTTCCTTTCAAGTCACCAAATTCAGGCCCTGTAAAGATACCATTAGGGTTTTTTTTTAATAAATCAGTGCATAGCTTCATTACTCAGTACAGCAGTTCTAGGGCACAGCAGTTGAGTAAAAGCATATGTCATTTCTGAACTGCAAAATAGTTTGCACCAAGAAAAAACAATTCCATTGTTTTGGAGTGGTTTTCACCTGGATTTTGGTCTAAGTGCGTTGGAAGCATTCCATTTCTGCT
>NW_020957372.1:21603-24766 GCF_003031625.1 Empidonax traillii | reverse complement strand
ACTGCTTTGTGGTCAGGGCAGTTATATTTCTGTCAGGTTCTCTTTCTGTATTTGAATGATGATTCTCTTTCACTTCTGCATTGACACATTTACTAAAATCATAAGAATGGACATCCTGCAGCAGTCCTATTCTGATCTTTTGAGGTTGTGTATTCCCTTTTTATCTGTACCTACTTTTGCAATGCTACACGATAAAAACACTAGCCATATCATTCTGCAATTACCTAAAAACATTCAGACATAGGTAGAAGGGGACGTCTGACAATCCAAGAATTTGGAAAATAGGCCATAAGTCTGTTCCAAACAAAATGAAGCCTGAATAGCTGCATCCTGATGCCAGTGCTGTTTCTTTGTTATAGCCTTGCTCTGAACGCTGTGAGAATCCTGTGAGATGGGGTAACTGTAATATAACAGCTGGCTCATGCTTGAGCACTGCCTCCAAACCTGGACACTTCAGCTCTAAGGCTCCACCTGATCAAAACTCCCCTCTCCTCACCTGGCTCTGCAGTTCCATGAAGCAAAGAAAGTATACTTATGAGGATCTGAAGACCTACTTCTTTATAACATCTAGGAGAGTGACTGCTCAGAGTGGTTTAGACTTCCATTTGAAAATTTTTATTTAAAGTCTATATTTTATCCTTTTTCCCTCTCTTTTCCACTTGAAAATAATTTTTGTCATTCCAAAAGCCAAAATGGTTAAGAAAATTAATTTAAGAATTTTTAAATATATTGCAATTTTTAAAATTTCCTTTAAATAAAAAAGTTAACTACATTCTCAAATGCAAAAAAGTTGATTTTAAGCAGCAATATCAGTTGATTGAAATATTTAGGTTACTGGTGGAGCAATTCAGGAAGGCTGCAGCAGACACATTTGTGACAAGTCTGTAACTTAAAAAACATCTGTGCTTTATATAACATCTGTTGTGTAAAATCCAGCCTTTCAGTCATGGCCATAATCTGCACCACCAGGTATTTTGGGTTGAATTCTTCAGGGTTGGATATAGAGGAGTAGTTTAAATCAGAAGGACCTTTCATGTGCACTAAGTGAAATGCCTACACGGTCTGTACAGAATCTAGGTTAGAATATTGTTCTCCCAAGTCCTTCAAGATGAGACCACTGTTTTATTGAAATTCATTTTATGCAAGAAAACACAGCTTAAAAAGACATTCAAAAGCTCTTAACTGCACATCTAATTGTCACTCCATCTCTTGTTGCAGTTAAACTAAATGGATACCCACTGGAACATCATAAAGAAATCAGTTAAATCAGACTTTCACTGTAGAACAGCAACAAAAAGCTAAGAAAGTCAATACTTGCCTATACCTAATATTCTCTTCTTCCTATAGTATACATCAAACACTATCAGCAAAGCAAAAGAATATTGAGTGGTTTTCTTTTAGGACTGGCAGCCTCTTAAGGAAGCATAGTGCAAATGAAATATTGCAGAGGGAATTCATCTAGGATAGAACTGGATGTCCATGGAAGTCATATATTAAAATTGAAGAAAGCTCACAAATAGCTCTGTAGTTTTCAGAAGATCTTCCAGTCTTACTTCCACCATTTACCATAGCTAGAAGTGAAGATACATCCCTAATCAATGGCAATTCAGGCACCTGAAAATTATGACAAACGAGTCACCATAAAATCATGACTATTGAAATTCTCTTGAATATGAATTCGTACCAGAAGTACCAAGTACTTTTGTAAACTACAAGAATCCAAAAACAACAACAACAAAAAGACTTAGACACTCTCTGAATCAATTGCTGAATCTGAAATGCAGATGATATGACTGTAATGATTCAGCCAAGCATCCAAGTCTGGGAAAGCTCACCTAAATGACATTGTGGACTAATCTGCTCTAATTTATCAGAATGGTATCACTACCTTAGGGTCATTTTCTCATTTTATTTTCATACCTTTTGAAGCCAAATCTATTCCTGAGGGGAAGGAGTTATAAAAGTAGTTGTTAAAAGAACGAGAATCTCCTGCTTTGATGTAGCCTTGAGCTCTTTCAGATGTATTGCATGGGTCTGTTGTGAGTGTGTGCCCTGAATGTCCATGAGCGTCAAATTCACAGCACTAGCCAGAATGTCACAGGGATTTCTTTCTCCATTCTTTTGGAGTTAGTAGCTGTTGCCACTACCTCTGACTATGTGCTTACACATCAGGTTCTCAGTCTTCTGTGTCTTCAATCTGTTAAAGTCCTATTTAAATTTAGAGAACTGGTAACATTCCATACTTGTCCTTTAATGTTTACAGCTTCAGGCAGGATACTTTTCCTATTTTAGTTTTAAACTTACATCTCTGGCTTCAGGATACTGGGAACTGCTGGTCTATGCACACACAGTCGTACCAGCAAATGCATATGCAGAAAGTCATCCTCAAACAGTACTGTAATTTAAGGAAACCTTGAAACCATGTAGAGTTTCTCTAATAATACAAGAGTAATAAAGTATAGCCCCCATATGTTAAATGCTTGATCATGAGAGCTGAGAGCTGAAAGTGGCCTTCACCATGCAATAGGAAGCAAAAGTGCCCATCTCAAAAGACTGGCAGCATAAGGCTCCTATCTCTCTCTCCCGCACTGAAAAACTGTACTAACATATTCTCAGATACTGAGATCCTTCAGCCAGGGTTTCCAGCTGTGTCAAATCACTGAAAAAATGACTGACCCATTGTTATTGCCATATAAATCCCTATAGAAGTGGTATTAAAGGGAAGTGACATAAGCACATCCATCAGTCTTGTCATGACTGTTTTCTAAGAAGAACAGAACCAAAATGGACCATCACTACTGCTGAGAGTTTTAGTTCAGTTATGCCTGTGGTTAACCTGCAGAACTTCCATCTGGTTTCCTCTTATAACCTCTCTGCTTGATGGGAATCATAGCTTCCAGCTAACTTTCAGAGCCTGCATGTCACATTTCAGCACATCATCTGATGCCAGGGATAAGGACAGAACATATTGCGTGTCAACACTGTAAACTGTAAGCAAGTTATTGGTATGCAAGGTATAAATCACTGCCTAAAGGAGAGTTCAGTTTTATGTTACTAATCCCCCAGGTCAAAAATAGTTCATAGGTAGGGGAAAAAAAAAAAAAAAGTGGCAGTGAGCTTATCTTCATTTAGTTAACCTTGTTTTCATCCTTCTGGACATTTT
>NW_020957372.1:11588-21130 GCF_003031625.1 Empidonax traillii | reverse complement strand
AAAAGTGGCAGTGAGCTTATCTTCATTTAGTTAACCTTGTTTTCATCCTTCTGGACATTTTTTTTTTTTTTGAGAGCTCTGAACTTCAAATCCCTTCCAGTGATTTATTATTGATTTAATGTACCTTTACATTTTGCCCTTCAAATAATCCTTCTGAATGTCACAGGATGTTGTCCCTTAAAGCCAAAATTGTGAAGTAATATGTAGGGATGACTGGATGACTGTACTTGACCTAGTTAGGACTGAGCTTTCTGTTACACAAGACAGAAAACAAAGTTGGATCTTTGCATACTCTCACGCTCACATAAGACTGGCAGTCTTTACCCTCACTACAGATCAGTCAGTGATTCAGCCTTTGTATCAAAGATCCAATTCACATAAGGGAAACTTGAGAAGAAACGGTCAGAAATGCTCCTTTGCTTTGACCTCGCTGAGGCAGTACCCACTTTTTTACGTTTGTTATACAGCACCCAGTACTAAAGGCCTTTACCTACAGCTCTGACTCTTTGGTCACATTGCAATACAGCACTCTCAGGAGCATGAGCTTGGGATGGCTTCGTAGTATTTCCATCTGGTCCTTTCCAAAGAACTTAGCTGAGACTGAGCTCTTTTGCCTTGGTTTATGGAGTAATACAAGGTATCTGCTCTTTTAAGTCAATAATTTACATGGCCAGGTTGGTAGAGAAGAGGTAAAAGAATCTATGCTAGTAATTTCAAGAAACATGATACTTCATGCACATGCCTGTCTTTGTATGCATGAATCCATTTTCTCCTCAAAAATTACACTTGTGCAGAATCTTTGAAAACAAAATATTCCTAATCTGGACATCCTCTTTGTACAGATTCAGAGCACTCGTATGGGTGTATGTGTGTTTCAAAAGGTGTGTCTAATCTTTGTATTAAGCATGAGCGCAGCAGAGCACTTGTACCATTATCTTACCCTTCTCTGTTATTATACAGGAATAAACTCATACCTTCTATTGAACATTGCTTATTACTCATTCATGCAGCTCCATGGAAGACTTCTTTCCTCACCATGCCATTAAAGAAGTATAAGAGCAGAAACAGATATTCCTCTGTGTTATGTACGTTACCTCCAGCTTGCAGAGGCTATAACAAATCTGCTAGATAACCTGGAACCTTAGCTTGGGGCTTGATGAAAACATCCATTGATATTGTTATTTATATGTGAGTTTGTAAGCTGAGAATTGACACCCACAATCAGGTTTCTGGAACCGATTACAGTGATCCCAAGATGAGCTTGACACTATACTGTCAGAGCTGTTCCAAGTCTCTTGGTGTAAATGTGAATTTGCCCTCCAGTTTGTTAACTGTCTTGCAGTGATTTTAGTAATGGTCAATGTAGTGGCTAATTCACCATTGCATTCTTATTTTTGCTTCAGGACATCTTTAGTCATAAGTCTTGATTCTGAAAAAACCTCCTTAGCTTTTTGAATGTTAAGCAGCCAGATGAAATATCTCTGTCAGCATGCAGGAGATATATGTTCTCTCTTTGCTCTGCACAGCTCCAGAGGCCATATTCTAGCAGCATCCTGTGCGTTGAGCCCCAATGAATGTTATAAAATTATATCACTATATTTAAAAGAGATAGTGACGAATCATCTCCTGCCTTCTGATACCACTGTTTCATCTGATATGAGCATTATCCACCTCTCAAGTGGTACTTGATGTTACAGACCTTATAGTTCTGTTTTCTAGTGGAAAAAAAATTTCTAGTATGAATTTAAGGTACAGTCTTGAATGCAACTATTTTTACTCATACCATTTCTGGCACAGAGAAGGGCCAAAATCAAGTGGACTGATCTCTCTTCAGAAGTCTCAAAATAGGTTCACTGCCAAGTCCACAACCAACCCTGCAAACAAGTCGACAGACTTGTCAGGTTACCAATTAAGATTTCTTCACAGCATGGGAAGAGAGGGAAGACCTTGTACAAAAGTAAACCTTGGGAAGATTATTTTCATCTGATGAAGAAAAACACAATTTTAAAACTTATGTCACAAGTGGGCAGTTGTTGGTCCTTTCCAAATAACCTATTCTATTCTATTCTATTCTATTCTATTCAAATTCTTAGTGTCCCTATTTTCCTTCCTTGCTACTCCACCTGAGCTCGAGTCCCACAAACTGAAAAGTGACTCATAATCATTTATTACTCAATAAGTCAGACACCTCTCATTATAGACCTGGCAAGTTTGGCTGCATCTACTTCAATAGATTAAAGCTGATCAAGACTCTGACTGAACACTCTCACCACATTCATGCTGCCACATGGCTGGCACACTCCCAGATTGTCGTGGTTTTGCTCTGGGTCAATTTTGCTTTCAACCCCCCACATAATTACTACTAGTTGAGAGTAAGTTTTTGCAGACAAAAGAGAGACAGGACTTTGGGGAAAAAACAGTATAAACATTTATTACTAGTAAAACAAAAACTATTAATAAATGAAAAACTAAAGAACTATATCTATAACAATTTTTACGCAAGTTGAAATGCTATATATATACAAAAATACTTCTTCCCTTTTATACCAGTCCAAGGAGAAGAAGTAGTCTCATTCTGTATCTTTGGAGTTCCAGTTCTCTCCTTCTAGTAACAGATCTTTAGCAGCAGCAGCACTTTCATTGCAGTTGGAACTTCTCTTTCCTTCTCGCTCTGCATTGGCTTCGAGGGCTGGGCTTACCCCCCTCCTGGGCTAAGACTGAAGGCTGAAGGTTACTCAGGTCCCGAAGGGTCTTCCTTCCATAGGCTTGAGGGGACACTTGCTTACTATGGATCTTCTTCCACAGGGTTACAGGGGATAATGGCTTAAGAGTTCACCCCTGTTTCCCTATGGAGGTTCCTCCCCATGGGAGAACAGTCCTTGATAGACTTCTCGGCATGGGTCTGGCACGAATCCACACACACACAGATTCCAGCATCTCACATGGGCCGTCTCGCTCCAGCATGAGATTTTTTTAAAGTCACAAAATTTTCAACAGCAGTATAGATCCACACACGCACGGATCCAGTATTTCACCTGAGTCATCACTGCTCCAGCACAGGTTTCCTTCAGGATCACAAATCTCCACCAGGACTCTGCCTCACTTCAGTTTTTTTCATGAAGCCTCAGTTCTCTTTAGTACATCCACAGACTCTTCTATTAACTGCATAAGGGGTCTCCTTACTTCAACAAGCTTTTACAAGTAGCAGAGATTACTTTTTAGTCTTTTCCTTGCTGAGGAGAGAGAGCAGAAAGGCAGGGGGGAAACAAGCCTCCCCCCTTTCGCACTTTACTTTTTTTGCTGCAGTTTCAGCTGCCAGCTTCGACCTTGTTATCTTTCGGCTGGAATTCTTCCACAGCGGTTTCTGTCCAAGCAGTCCGTCTTTTAAACCTTTTTTTCTCTTCACTCTCTTACAAGAGAGAAGAGAGAACTTCAGTGCTGCACCTGCTCCCCCCCCCGGCCCAAGCCGGGGGAGGAGGGAGTCTGGCCCTGTTCGGGCCTGTTACTCCTCTCCCCTATATGGCTGCTGCTACTAATTCCAACTGCACCAACAACCTTCTCTTCCGTTTTCTTGAAGATGTAATTAGCAAAGGCGTTTCTGGACTTTTGATTGGTCTTTTTGTCCGGAAATTACCTGGACAAAACCATTATCAGCCCCAAGGATGGGCTGAGGGGCAAAACCACGACACAGATACACTCTTCATCCAAGGCCAACTTGCACTCCCCCACACAACATCCAGACTGGGGTCACGGTTCAGCATGAGCCAGGGACAATTCCCAAGGTGGATTATTCTGATTTTGGTTAGAAAGACAGTTTAAACTAATGAAAGTCTTTCCATTCCACTTGTCTTTCACTCCAGATGGTGATCCCTAAGTCACTATTAAATTACAGCCTAGCAGGCTCATGATTCAAACTGTCCTGCCCTAGCCTAGACTGAAGAAGTCCTCTGCTAGTTCTCTTGACCCCCCAACAGTCATGTCTACTTTCAGAGACAATCCCAAAAAGTACATTGTTTAGAATAAATTATTTGTTTCACCTAAGCAGGAAATATTCAGAGTACTGATTCTCTTTTCTTGTGCTGTAGCTCTGACTCTGAAATACAGTTGGGTTTCCGTAAGAATCACTCAGTTGCTTTGGAATAAAATGAGTCTATCTTAGAAGGAAAAGGTCATATTGTGAAATCAAGATGAATCTCCTACTGTTTCTTGTCTAAGCGAACAAAGGTTTTGAAAGAAGAAATTCACGTGCATGGGAAACAGTAGCTCAAAATATGGGAACAATTTTATAATATGCTTGTGACAGTCATACCTCTAACAGCAAAGGATGGACACATAGACCCTGGGCTGGCTCACAGATCTGTGGCCCTGTATGACGATTCTTTACTTCACCTTCATATTACACACAAACTGAGTGATCTCAGATGATTTGACTTCCTCAGTTGTATATACAAAATTCAAATATCAAATAAGGAAGATAAACACGTGTCCTAATGCAAGAGATATGAACATAACTAACAATGGACTAGCACTGAGACTTCATCAAGAGTGGGATTTATCTCACCTGCTCATCATAGCTGTCATTTTGGCTTCTTCAGTAGTCATTGGAAAGAGATAGGTTCCTGCCAATGGTGATTAATTCCATCCAGCTTAGACCCCTATTTGAAGAAGATAAAATGCATTCTGGAAATGGTTATATATCTCTCTTCTTGGGGAAAACTAAATATCCAGAAGAAATCTTGTCAATTTTCCAAAGAAAGTTGACTATTAGTTATTACCTACAGAGACGGTTTTCACAGAATAGATCTTGAATTATTTATAGTCAGTTTTCTATATACCTGCTCCTATTCAAGGATAAATGCTACCTTTCTATTACAAATGAGTTTTATCTAATATAGATAAAGTCCATTTAAAGCACAGCATTTGCATCCTGTAGTAAGCAATCGGCTATACTCCCCATCACCAATGATTAGTGCTCAATTGCCTTACTTTTGACTATCAGACTACTGGATTCAACTTTATAGCAATATATCTTCTTTTCAGGAAAAATGCCAGATCTTGAAAGATCATCTAGACTTTTTGGTATGTTGAACTAGGACTTAACTTTTTTTTTTCCCCACATACATAGGGAAAAAACCTTAATATTTTCAACATCTTACTTCTGGGAATACAAGAGTTATTCTTGGTTCTGTGTGTTCCACATCCCCCTTCGTGACTAGTAGTTTGCAAAACACTTAGGAAAATTTGCTAACAAGGACTTAAAGTCTATTCACCACTTCTTACACTGAACAGGATGAAGAAAAATCCTAAGGGCTTGTTTTCTGCTAAAAATAAATTGGTTTCCTGCAGCAATCAGAAGTCTACATGGAGTCTGATTCCAGTCAATAGGTATTGGTTAGAGAAAAGACCTGAAAACTAAGACTGTCCAGGTTATTGGGATTTCTCATTTCTCTTCATAGTTCTTAACATGGTTTGCCCTTAGCTTACACACTGGTAAACTGAAGACTGCAATGAAACTTTGTTTCATAAGATTTGAAAATTATTCAGTTTGCTGTTACTTTTATTAAACACTGCATTTCTTAAATAAGAGCACTACATAAAGTGCATAGTATTTTTTCTGTAAGGTCCCAGGACTTTGAGACATATCTGCTAAAACTAAGCCAAGTCAGAAGAAAAGTAGGTCTGTAAATGGAGGTTCTGAGTACTTGAGATTGCCAGTGTTGAAGCAGATCAGTGAAGAACTAGCCTTATCTCAGATGCCGAGGATTCACTCTTCGGGCCGATAGAAATATCATTCAGCTAAAGACACAAAGCTCCCAGTCTGAAGATGTGTGTTGCCAACATATGAAGGGTCAGTTTTGGTGCAGTTGGAAGTATTTTACTCCTGCAGGTCACCACCTGCACATGGAGCATTCTTAGATATAAACATTCCCACAGAACATGGGAACAACTTGTTTATGAGAAGAAACAGTGCACCCATTTTTCTCAGTCCAGAAAAACGGAAGT
The DNA here is from genome assembly GCF_003031625.1 of Empidonax traillii. NCBI lineage: Eukaryota > Metazoa > Chordata > Aves > Passeriformes > Tyrannidae > Empidonax > Empidonax traillii. The sequence goes on along the minus strand of NW_020957372.1, from coordinate 15,127 downwards.
TCAGAGGTTGATATAAGTGTTCCACTGTAGAAATAAACTGTGAACTGCCTTTTACAACTTTTTTTAAGTGCTTTAAAGGAAGGATAGCTCCAAGAGCCAGTCATGAACTGTGAAGTATTTCTACTGTAGGACAGTGGTTTAAAGATGACATGATCATATGGTCTAAAAGTATTTACCATTAGAGGCAATGCAGTGGTCTATACAAAATGATCTTGTGGAATTAGACAGTTTTCATATTAAAAAAAAAAAAAAAAACAAACACTCCACTGTTAGTGGAACTAACCAAACCCCTTTGCTTGCAGTGCTAGCAATGAGGTAAAACATGACACAGCAAATATTAGGTCAGCTCCCTTCCTGAACTGGTCCACCCACACTGGGACCAGCTAACCAATGCCCTCACTGGGCTTCCCTGGCAGAGGCATGGGCTACTGAATATTCCCATTCTCTAAACATTTCTGGAAATGTGATCTGCAGGGCTATTTCATAGCACAGAAGTACCACGTCATTGTTGCTGTTGAGCACCCGGGACAGAGACTACATGAAACAGAAATCAGCAGTGAACTTAAATGATGGACAAGCAAAACTGTGAAAAACCCTCTCCATTCCTCGTGTAGTATTTCTTCCAAGATGTGATTGACTACATATTCCCCTGAGCAGAACTTGTATGCCTATCTTTAACAGCACCATCTGGTGATCTCCAGCACTGCAACAGATTTTGCTAGAATGAACTGGGCATGTAAAAAAATATCACTATACCACCTGAAGGTTGTGTGAAGGTCTCATCTTCTGAGTAGGAATCAATTACATAGTTTTCAGAACATAACAGTAAGGTGTCCTAATCAGGAGCAAGCACCATATTTTTTGCAAACAAAGCCTGTTCTGTAAAAATCCACCTCTGGATGATGTTGAAGAAACACAAAATGGGTGAATGAAGCAGCTGCTGCTGTTTTGAAATGCTTCTGTTACATTTTGAAATGCAAGTTTAGTAAGTATCTATTTCTACATTTGAAACCTTGTGTAATATGCATAGTTTCTTTATGAGATGTGATATCCTGTTTGGATTTTTTTTTTTTTATCTCATGCCAGAAATAATTGATTTCAAACTTGTGGTAACAGACCAAAATAAAAGAAATCATAGTGCCTTACAGACTTATAAGAAATGTTAATTTTCAAAGGCGTTCATTTAGATATAACAAAGAAATGTCAATATTAGGTTGGAATAATGGAGAAAGAATGATGTGTGCAGGGAACAGTCTACATAGGAAGTTCTGATGAATATTTCAGTGATTGGAATCAATATTTACTTTACTTGGGTAAGCACCAAACTATATATCTACTAAGCACATAGAAATAAGTCTAAGGAAGCCAGGAAAAGCTTTCAGAAAGTTATTACAGTCAAGATGGTCAATCAGTTATTTTATTGGCAACTTCTTGTGCTACAGCTCTGAACTTCATGGCTTAGAGCTCACAGATCTCCCAGCGACTCTGACCCCACAGACAGAGAGAAGGTTGTGCTGGAAGGGGTTCCACACAACAGGTGTTGCAATTATTTTCGGTGCTTTCTGGAATGGCCTGGCCTCTGATCTGAGACATTCTGCTTTTTCTTCCCTGCTCTTGAGCCTAGACTTAAAGAAATATTCTCGCTACATAAATATCTGGCACTGCAGTGTTTTTCCATGATGTGTTCTTAGCACTTACGACGCAGCTTCAATCAGGGGTTAGCATGTCCTTGTGGAAAAGGGTTCTGCAAATGAAATGTACTTTTGGTTAGCACTTAGACCTGATACAACCACCCTGAATGTGATATTATCTGTGGGAATCAGATCTATTCAGAAACTCCAGCCTAGGGCATTTTTAAGCATTAATATCAAACACAGCATGTGGAATATATAAAGAGACTGATTCAAAGCATTTCACCTGGAATTTTTTGAAGCCAGCCTCTTCAGATGCATTACTGCTAAGAATATTGATTGAAAAATAACACTGGACTTGAAAAAGCCTGGCTTTACATTTTATACTAACCTCTAGTTTCAATTTAAAATGTGATTCGAGACCTATCTTGAAAAATAATCTGCAAGTGTAGGAAGGCCTACGTGCACAGTCTATAATTACAGCAATAAAGTAGAAGGAACTGCTTATTTTGTTGGTTTCTTTTTACAGAACCATATCCACATCCTGTTTTTTGTGGTGGTTTTTCCAAAAAGAAAGAAAAAAATTGTACACATGGTGAGAAGCAGAAAATCCCCCACTAGGGTACGTTGATCTTTCAACAATGCAGATGGGAAGTGAAAATGGATTCAAGTTCTTTGAAATATTAATGGCTGAACTTAAGCTACACCAACAACATAAGTCTCAATGAATGACACCCAAATTAAATAGGAAAAGGGTAAAAAAGTCTGAGCCAACCCAAAAGTAACTGAAGTGCAAAATGCTATTAGAATCAATAGCTGCCCCTCTTCCTAAGCAGCCTTTCCCTGGGGGAAAAAAAAATGGACAACTGTACAAGATTAAATCTAATTGTGCAAGAGATGTGTCTTTTTAATGTTACGTTTGACTTGACATTCCACCAATGCAAAACAAAGGAGCTAAGTGCTGGTGAAGAACAGCTGTTCTGGGAGGGTGAGGGCTACCTGCCATGACCTCATACCACTGACTCTTTCCTTCTGCACTCAAGGGAATGACCCAGCAGAGCCCTGCTGCAATGGCCTGGCTTTCACAGCTAGACACCATCAGCAGTATTCACAGCAGTAGCCACACTATGATAAGGTCTGGATGCTGAGATCAAGGTCACCATCGGCTGCCTGCTATCTGAGTAAGTTCACAAAGAGGCATCAGGTCTTGTGTTAGGTGCCTTCCTGATGAAGAGATTTTAAGTCATTGAAGCTGAAGCTGAGTGTCTAAAACCTATCATCCCCATAGTGCACAAGATAAAGTCAAAAGTGATCACCAGGAGATAAAGCCAGTGGCAGGGTATGACTACATAAAAACATTTGTTTGTACAAGCTGGTGATCAGAGCATGGCTAAGATATTCAACAGCTTAATGGGAAGGATGCACACAGAGAGATCTCTGCAAGTCGAGGTACCAAAAACAATCTACCCAAGAATAAAAGTCAATAATTTTGCCTTTTTTCTTTTGAGGACTCATTACACTGACATTATTTCCTAAGCTACTTAAAAATATAGAAGTGTAATGAAAAGAGGAATTAACTGTTAAAGGGAAAGAATATGTTTCAATTTCTCTTCTGATAGTGTTTTATCATCTCACTTCGTTTACTTGTTCTACTCAAATTCACTGTGGTAGCTAAAATTTCAGTTTAAAAATAATTATATTTCACATGGGGAAAAAAAATAGAGAAACTACATAAAGTACAGTCTAGCCACAATAGAAAACATACAGTCTATAAAAAAAGCATGGTCCATTCAAAAAAAAAAAAAAAAAAAAAAAAAAAAAAAAAAAAAAAAAAAAAAAAAAAAAAAAAAAAAAAAAAAAAAAAAAAAAAAAAAAAAAAAAAAAAAAAAAAAAAAAAAAAAAAAAAAA
>NW_020957372.1:4715-7049 GCF_003031625.1 Empidonax traillii | reverse complement strand
GTAGTCTATCCCCATGGCTTGTCTTCTTGCAAGACCTTCACTACTCAGCCAGTTTACCCTGTTATCCTCTGAGAAACCTGGGCTGGGTGCCACAGACTCACTGTGTGATCTTGGCAAGTCATTCAGGGTCAGAATTTTATTCACGCTTAATTTGAAAGTTATTCCCTTGGTTTTAATGGGATGACTCCAGGGGTGAATTACTGCACAGGGAGAGTGAAGTTATGAAACTTCAGAAATTCGGATATTTTTGTAAAGGCTGGCTCAAGAATGCTACACTTTCATCTGGGTACATGAATGAATAGTTCATCTGATTCTAAACAAATTTAAGAAGGATCACTTCGGAAGAACAGGTCCTGCGAGAGATATCCACAAAGTGAATCTCCTTGCATACTTTGGGATTAGTGCACATTAGGATGTCTCTTGTTTTACCAAAGAATTTGGGGTTTCAAGTGTTTGAATTAATGCTGAGTTCTGCCTTACAAGGCAATTTTATCCTTACATGGATAATTTTTCTGAAAGACCTTTTTCCTTCTATAGGCATCATGATGATGGTATCATTGATACCAGAATGGGACAGTGGACAGCCTCCCAAGGCACAGTGATGCACAGGTTCAGTGTTCCTCCCTGCTGAACAAACTGCACCTTATGACTAAAACCTGATGCTTAAAAGCTGGACACTGAGCCATGCTTAAAAGTTGGATACTGAGTTCTTCTGCTTAAAGTAGAGAAAGGCCACCCATTCTAAGTGTTTTGTTCCTTGGTCTCTCCTGAGCACATTTCTGCTTGGCTTGAAGAGGAGCTAGAGATGTGGGGAAAGATTTCTAGTTCCTTCTTCCTGTTTCCCCAATTTACTCTTCACCTTCCTGCCAGTCTGATTAACATAACAAATTTAGGAATAGCTTTCTTTTCTGAAGTCAGGGAACTGCAGACAAATGGACATAAGTGTATTTTTTTCTCTAGGTGATAGCTCAGAAATATGAGATTTGATAAAAAGGTAAGAGATACTTGAGCAAAGGTTGCAGATAATGTGGTTGATAATGGCAATTTGAGGGCAAATGTGTTTTCATCATATTTCAGAGAACAGCACTCTTTCTATGTAGCCTGCTTTAGTGTTTAGTCCTTTGCAAACTTTTATATGAATCCTAGTTTGGACAATTAATTTTGTTTCTGAAAATTAGGAATTTGAACCTACACCTATACCAGAAATCTAAATGCTCTGTAAGCATCTCTTCGATGCTTGTGCATTTATTTACTTCCCACTCTCCAGTCCTGAACTCATTTGAGTCCTGTGTTGGAAAATTGCTCAACACAAGAAATTTTGTAAGATTTGCTCTCATAAGTTAAAAACTAGAAAGAGTTTCTTACCTTGGTCAGCAAATGTTCCAGAGAGATGGTCCTGAGGTTGTTTACCAAAACCAAGGTTGGGGATATCTAACACAAGGCAAGATTCAGCAGTAAGATCAAAAGCCTTGAACAGAAGAAAACCATTATACTTTCTTTGTGCCCTTTTCAATTAAACAAGGCAGGTATTTTATGAAACTCGTTTGTAATTTGATTGGGGTTTTTTAATGCATAAAGGAAATGGAAAAACAATATAAAAATTAGCTATGTAACTCATGGTCATTGCTAGTGGTTTTCTACTTGTTCCGACTCTCTTCTTGTACCACTGAAAAGTAGATTTTGGCAACTGAGTGATTGGTTAAGAAACACTCTTTGGAGACAGATCTTTGGTTACTAACATCTCTGATTCCCAAACAATAAACATCTGTATAAAGTGCCTTTAGGGCATGAGGACTGCATAAATTACAAAAGATCAAGCTTTGATTTCTCAACTTATGCCATCTACAGAAGGAAAATATTACCATTAGGTTTTGTTTCCTTACATTTTTCTCTTTGTAAACCAGCAGTCTAAAATATTTACAGCTGTTGGTCATCTGTCACCTCTGGAACAATTAATTCAGCTCTAATTAAGATGTCCAACTGCACTTCAGCTAGAGATCTAACAAGCCTAGCAGGTTGCCAGCCCAGTCTTACAGCCCTGTCTCCCTCCTCTCCTCGTTCATCTCATGCACATGCAGTCCAGGTATCACTGACTCGCTCTAGATTTGTTTGAGTGTCCCACGTTTGGAGAGCAGGACTTTGAGAGGTACACATCTGGAGCACAGCATCTTGAACATGGTGATATATATTTCCTTTGGGAGGTTAGAAACTGATTGGTCACAAACACGCCCAGACCTAGGCAGTTCCATTCTCCACTACAAAACTTACACAGAGAATTACTGTAACTGGTAAGAATTCAATCATGTAGAGAACAGTGTGAGTTTCTCAGTCTTG
>NW_020957372.1:0-4141 GCF_003031625.1 Empidonax traillii | reverse complement strand
AAAAAAAAAAAAAAAAAATAAAAAAAAAGTAGTTCAAAAAGTATATTGAATTATTAGAAAAGAGGAATTTTTCATGACCACAAAATAAAAAAAAGAACTGGCTCATGAAAGGGTTTTAGGAAAAATATTTTCAAGTGCTTAGCAAAATCAGGGCAGGTCGAGCTCCTAAAAGCACTAAGCTGCTTTCAATGGCCTTGATGCTTTGTCTTTGGGTTTTTTCTGAATTTTCAGCCTTACACACCAGAAAAGATGCTGGTTTTTTCTTAGAAAAAAAGTGCTACCAATTCAGACTACTGTAAACAACCTCAAAATACACATTTAAATTGAAGATTATTATTTAGGTTGAGAATCAAAATTAACCACAAATTTTATTTTATTTTCTTAATATTTCTCTGTCAAAATAACTCTGGGGGTTTTTTTTGGTTGTTTGTTTGTTTGTTTGTTTTGGTTTGGTTTTTTTACTTATCTCTGTTTACTCATGTAAGACTACAGTTCAGGCTAAATAAAAGGTGTTGAATAGAGGAGACTTACAGATTTTTCTGATTAATACTGGGAAATCAATACTCCAAAAAGCAAGTCAAACTCTCCAAAACAAACCAAAGCTAATTTTAAGTGGGCAGGAGAATTACATTTTTTTTTTGAATACAGAACTTTTGGATATAAATGCATATGGGATCATTCCTAAACTCATATCCAAACATAAACCTTCTGTGGTTAAGCCACATTTCCATGAATAAACAGACTGTAAGCACAGACATTCAAAATTCAGATGAAAACAGGGGAAACAAAGAAAATTCGCCATATAGTGATATATCACTGAAAATTTTCTCGTACCATTAAAAACACAGAAAGGATACACAATGGATACTGAAATTGCAGAGAAATGCTTTGATAGTTTCCTCAAGATTTATACAACTATATTTCCTAATTTCAGATTTCTGATTTTTCTTATTATCTTTAGGTGGTTTTCTGAGAAGTTTCCTTTTGAATGCAAGAGAAATATTTTCTTTTGAGCTTTTAAACAGAATGAAAGTGTTCCTTGGAAATAATTTCCAAACCACCTTATGACTTCAGACAACAAGATTTACAAAGGCATCTAAGAATTTTAGGCTTATCACCTCCTTTACCACTAAGAGGAAAAGAATAGTGCACTAAATAAGCCAGTAACTCAGCTCCTTCAAAGAGCCTTGAAAACCTTCTTATGTGTATGCCAGTATATCCCTTGGAATTATATCAGCATTGATCCCCTTAAATTATAAAAGAAGATGCAATTGATGTAGTAACAGAAAATAAAACTTTCTGTTGGAAAATAAAAGTACAAATGAAATTATTTTTATTTATTTCACCCTGTTGCATGCAATCATTCATTGTCATGGCTTGTATTTGCCACATCCCTGCATATTCTTTCCCAGAATATGGAACAGAACTCATACCATAAGTGCTGGCTGTAAATGGTAACTGTAGGAAACAAATAGAGATATAAGCAGATGGGGATTATGCAGAAGCAGCCCTTTGACAGTGGAATAAGTTACCATTCTCAGCCTGCCATCAACTGCATATCATGTCCTCATCTCAAAGGTTATCCAACCTTACAGCAGAACTGCTGAAGGGGAAACTACTGTACCTGCCACAAACAAGGTAGAACAAATTATCAAAATCCTAGCCAGTGTAACCTCATTTTGACTGAGACGGATTAGGGAGCTTGTGTTGGGCAGGTGTCTCTGCATGTATGAAAAAGCAGCACCGTCTGAAAGAATGGACCCTCAAGACCAAGGTCCTAAAAGCTGTGTCTGTTAGCAGGAAGGAAGGACCCCGAAAACAACATTTATCTGCAGCTTAAGACACATTCTTCAGACCTTTTCTTCCTAATACATGTAGCTGATATTCAGGGGGATGGGGACAAACAGAGTAGGAATTGTCTCAGGGAAGTAGTCCTGACAGGCAATGTTAATATTCCACATAGTAGTTTTAAAGCCATACTTGTACTGGTAGATTTCGTTGAAAAAGAGTACATGAAATCCCTACAACATTTGGAACTCTTTGGGTATACTCACTATAAACAGATATTGTTCTTAATTTCCTCAGTTCTTCATTCCTGGTCATTTATTTGACAATCACCTGTTGCCCAAGCCAGCTCTAAATCCTTGGCACAAATGTCTTCGATAAAATTCCAGATGCTCCTCTGATTTTTTTACCAAGTAATGTCTCCCCAAATTCACATGATTTGAAAGTCTGTTTTTAGTCACATATGGATCAATATCTTAGTTCCTTTTGCTTTTCTTTTCACAAAAAATACTGCCTTTCTTATATCATTCTTTCTTCTCATGCTCCAGACCCAGACAGGATCCTTTTCAGGTTTTTCTCTGCCTTTCTGTAAAGCACAAAGCAGCCAAAAGGTCTGATTTTTAGACATGGAACTTGTAAACTATTTTTGTGTCCATAATACTGGTAAAAGAGAGCAGGTATATTTTTAAAAGTCTCAGAAAAGAAAATCAGCATGAATATCAGAGATTAAACACAACATAGTCTAATCTAGGGATCTGTCTACCCAGAGAAGGTATACACTTTTAATGATAACACTATAGGTAAAGAAGCTCAACTCCTTTATTCCTGAATGTGTGGATTTCCCTAATGTTCATACCAGCTGTGCTACTACACTGTTATTACCGTATAGGAAGGGGGATCATTACACCATTGAAATTATGCTTCCACTTCTTGACTGAGATAGTCTTTGAATAGATGGACAGATTAAAGCACATTTTTATTAGATTAGCAATTGTTGATTTTTTTAGAATCACAAATGGCACTGAGTTAAGGATGGGGAAAAAAAGTAGCATAAAGCAAGAAAAAACACCAACTCTTCCCATACTCAGGGAAGTGTTGCTAAGGCTTAGAGGAGAGGCCTATTTCAGAAGACCCACATTAAGGATTTTCAGCATTGTGAAGAGAAATTAATTATGTCAGCCTAAGGAAGAAGGAAAAGGCCTGGCTGGAACAGGTTTGATCCTACCTTAGGATGCAGTAACTGAGTAAAAGGGGAGAAGACTGGTACAAAAAGCAAGTGAAGTGACCTTGAGAGCAAGGTAGTCTTCTCCCAGCTGCTATGAAGGAGACAGTTTGGATAAAGGAAGGGGAACAAAGAGACTGCTGCTTCTTGTAAAGATATAGTCAGAAAAGGGCTTCCTCTCTTGGCATTCCCTCTACTGCTGTTATTTTCCCCCAGTCTTTATACTGCTATGAGGTTGGACAAGACCTACTGGGAATCTAAATAAGGTCAGGTACAAAGTCTCTCAGCCTAGGACACCACTACAACTTTGATGTTCTACAGGAGATAGTTTCCAGCTTGAAGCTTTGTCTCTTCAGACCCACATTTGCAGCAATTTGATATACAGCCATTTCAAAAGATCTCATATAATTCAAGGGCACATTTATTCAGCATTTAGTTATGGACCAAAATGTAGTAAGAGACGAGTTTTAGCTGGCCCCCAGAGTACAGATGTCATCAGTTTTAAGTCCCAGAAACCCTTCAGAATTGTATTTTTAGCCTGTCTGAGCTTCTGTACTATCCCTAAAAGGCATCCTGTTATGAAGTAGATAGCAAGAAAAAAAAGCACATGCTGCTGACATGCAAGGGCCCAGAGCTGTTATTAAAAGAAGTAAATCCCCCTCAATCTCCCTCAGCCATTCCTTCCTCTCTCCTTTACATAAGGATGTAAACTCAAGACAGATTATTTCAAAAATATACCCTAGGATTGTCATGACTAAGGCACAGAAGACTAAGACTACATCTATACCAAAAAATTAAGTGGTATTACAGTGACTTATCTGACCCAGACAACAACCAGGCCATGTCTGTATCCTTAAAATCCAAAACAAGGTGTCATATCCAAACTGCATGTTGGGAATTGGGTTTGGCTATGTTACCTCCCAGTCTATAACTGAGAATTGCTTGGAACTCTATTAGTTGTACCCTGCTGAAGATATACCAAGTATCTCACTAATAATTTGATTATTAAATTTTGGTGGTTGTGCTTGCACCCTGACTCAGTTTAGTATATTAAAATAGCTGTAATTTGAGTGACCATTACAGAGATAATTTAAAATCTATCTGGAGTAGAAATCACAGTCAGTCTGATCGCAA
>NW_020957371.1:32028-33931 GCF_003031625.1 Empidonax traillii | reverse complement strand
AGGGACAGTTGTGATATCACAGTGACATCGGTGACATCAGTGGGGACATTGGTGACTTTACAAGGACAAGGGTGACATTACAGAGACACCGGTGACATCATCAGAAACATTGGTGACATCACAGAGACTGCAATGACCTCATTGGGACCAGTGACTTCACAGGGGACTGTTGACAACAAAGGGACAGCAGTGATGTCACGGGGACATTGGTGATCTCACTGGGACATGGTGCCACAGCTCGGCACAGTGGTGACATCACAGAGACAGCAGTGACATTAACGGGGACATCTGTGACATCACAGCTGACATTGGTGACTTCACAAGGCTAGGGGTGACATCACAGAGACAGCAGTGACATCATCGAGGACAATGGTGACATCACAGGGGACAGTGATATTATCACAGAGACAGCAGGGACATCATTGGGGATCAGTGACATCAGAGTGACAACAGAGGGACAGCAGTGATGTCACAGGGACATCAGTGACATCAATGCAGCCTGGTGACATCACAGGGACATCAGTCACATCACAGGGAAATGGTGACACTGCTGGGGACAGTGGTGACATTATTGGTGAGCAGTGACATCACAGGAGAATGTTGACAGCAAAGGGAGAGCGGTGATGTCACAGGGACATCAGTAAATTCACAAGGAGAGGGTTGACATCACAGAGAAACCAGTGACATCATCAGGGACAGTGGTGACACCACAGGGACATCAGTGACATCATTTTGGACAAGTGACATCACAGGAGACTGATCACAAGAAAGGGACAGCGCTGATGTCACAGAGAAGTTAGTGACATCATGGGGACATGGAGCCACACCTAGGGACAGTGGTGACATCACAGAGAAAGCAGTGACATCCTTGGGGACCAGTGACATCACAGGGGACTGTTGACCACAAAGGCACAGCTGTGATGTCACAGGGACAGTGGTGACATCACAGGGGACATCGGTGACATCACAAGGCCAGGTGTAACATCACAGAGACAGCAGTGTCATTATCAGTGACACTGGTGGTGCCACAGGGGACAGTGATGACTCCACAGAGACACCAGTGACATCAACAGGGGCGTCTGGGACATCACAGCTGAGATCAGTGATTTCACAAAGCAAGGGGTGACATCACGGTGTCACACCAGTGACATTATCGGTGACACTGGTGACATCACAGGGGATAGGGGTGACATCATTGAGTTCCAGTGACCTCATAGGGGACTGTTGGCAACAAAGGGACAGTCATAATGCCACAGGACTATCGGTGACATCACAGGGGACCGTGGAAACATCACAAAGACATCAGTGACATCATGGAGGAAATTGGTGACATCACAGGGGACAGTGGTGACATCACTGAGACAGCAGGGACATCATTGGGGACCAGTGACATCAGAGTGAAAACAGAGGGACAGCAGTGATGTCACAGGGATATCAGTGACATCAAAAGGGTCTGGTCACATCACAGGGAAATGGTGACACTGCTGGGGACAGTGATGATATCACAGTGACAGCAGTGGCATTATTGGGGAGCAGTGACATCACAGGAGAATATTGACAACAAAGGGAGAGCTGTGATGTCACTGGGACATCGAAAAATTCACAAGGAGAGGGTTGACATCACAGAGACACCAGTGACATCACCAGAGACAGTGGTGACATCACAGGGACACCACAGAAATCATTGGGGACCAGTGACATCACAGCGGACCAGTGACAAAAAAGGAAAGCCCTGATATCACAGGGAAATCAGTGACATCAGTGGGACATGGAGTCACCCTGGGGACAGTGGTGACATCACAGAGACAGCAGTGACATCCTTGGAAACCAGTGACATAACAGGGGACTGGTGAAACAATGGGAAAGCCGTGATGTCACAGGGACATCGGTGACATCACAGGGG
>NW_020957371.1:28111-29704 GCF_003031625.1 Empidonax traillii | reverse complement strand
GAGGGCACCTGCCTGGGGGGTTTTCATGCGACCACGGACGACTCAGCACACCAATGTGATGATCAGAGAGCGCCGTTGATTGGAATCAAGCAGCAGTCTTTGATCCAGTTTTCTAACAATACTCTTCTATCAGCTCTGTTTCTTTAACATTCTTTATGTCCTTTCCCACTCTGAGAGCCGGTACTGAGATGCTGTTTTCTATATCTGGTTTTGCTACTCTTTCTCTTCGTAGATCTTTCTCATCCTGGTACCATCAGAAGGCCATCAGAACAACAGATCATGTTTTCACAATTGTAACATAAGATTATGTTCTCACATCAGCACATCCTCTGTGTTAGCTGATGCAGAACGAATCGGAGAACATCATTGGTGGGACACCCTGATGGGATACTCTCCTAGGACAAAGCAAGTGTTTAATTTTCTAATACATCCCATACTGGTCATACTGGGAGGAATGATCACATTCTCTTTCTTGAACATTTACCTGTGGTGTAAGCTGAGTGTTATAGTAAAGAGAACACAAACAATGTGGGCAATGATGTTCACTTACCGAAACACTTTGCCTTTAGAACTTGACAAAAAATTCATAAGTCCTAAGAAAAGGAGGGAAATGAAATACAGCAAGGATTTTTAGATGCTCAAATCCTGCTGTAAGAAGAGGCTCACAGACTCCACTTTGAGGAGTGCTGCATGTAAGCTAAAAATAACAAAGACAGAGAGCAGGTGTTGTGAGATTAGTTAAGAGAGAGAAGGTATCAGGCTGCGAGAGGCCTGTGAGAGGCCTGCTTGCACCTGATATGCTCTATCTTAATGAAAGATAACAAAAAGGTTGGCCTGGTAGTCATAAATTAGATAGGATGGACATTTGGGGAGGGTGAAGAGATGAATTAAGGGGTCTTTTTGTAAGACTTTCACATGTAATCAGGAAGAATTGAAAAGTTCATGATGATGAGGAACAGAGAAAATTATTCTCATGAGGCTGAAGAAACAGGAACGACCCCCAGGAATCTACCCAAAAGATGGCTCCACCTCAAACTCCAGCTGAACCCCATTCAGTATGAATATTATTACTAGACGATGTCAATTTAATAAATATTCATGCAAAATATTGCAATCTCTCACCAAAACTGTATAAATTACCTGACTTTACACTGAGAACGGTGGAGCTAGTTTGTCCAGCGTGAGCTGGCTAGCCCCCAGTATTGCTGGAAATAAATACCTTGCTGCTTAAAGACCCAAAACTGTCTCTCACAGTTATTGTATGCTGGTTTTGGCACCAAAGGGAACCTAAAAATCATCTCCTTCCAACCTGAGCAACCTCCCACCACCCCAGGTTGCTGAGGGCTCCGTCCAACCGGCCCTTCAACATTCCCAGGGACGGAGCCTCTCAGGCGCTGCCTGTGACAGTCCCCTCCAGCCTGACTGGAAGAAAACATCTCCCTCAGATCGACCCTAAATGACCCTCCTTCAGTTCCAGCCGTGCCCCCTTGTCCTCTCCCCACAGGCCCTGCTGAACACTCTGTCCCAGCTTTCCTCTGGGCCCCTTCAGCTCCTGCCCGGCCGCACTGAGGCCTCCCCGGGGCCTTCTCTTCT
>NW_020957371.1:24542-25781 GCF_003031625.1 Empidonax traillii | reverse complement strand
CGGTGGCTGCCGGGAACGTGATGGCGGCGGCGACAGAAGGATCTCTTCAGCCCTGTTGAGACCTGGCTGGGGCTGTGGTGAGTCTGGGGATGCGCTCGGGGGCTGCGGGGAGCGCGGCTGTGGGCGGGAAGGCTGGAGGGCTCGGCAGAGTGGAGAGGAGGGGCTCGGGGGTTCCCGAGGAGGTTTTGAAGTCCACGCGGGATCTCGGGGAGTCGCGGAGAGGATTTGGTGTCCTGCGGGCGCTCAGAGGGGAGGGTGAAGGTGCCTGAAGGTGTTTAGGGGGTCCCTGAAAGGGCTGGGGGCCTTGGAACCCTCTGAGGGGGGGGGGGGGGGGGCTGTTTAAACGCCATGGCTGCACTGCGCAGGCGCCGGCGGAGTTTTGATTAAAGAAACTTCAAGTCCCAACAGGCTCCGCGCGGCGCCGCCATTTCCGCTCGTGCCACAGCGCCCCCTACCGGCTGGGCGGACCGACCGCAGGGAAAGCGGGTCCTGATGACCCCCCGAACCCCAGAGACCCCCAAAACTCAGCACACAGAGACCCCACAGGGAGGGTGGCACGGGGGTCCCCTAAAACCTATCAGTGGGGTTCAAGGAGTTTCCCAGCCCCCAGGGGAAGGGTCCTGGGGACGCCCCCAAAATTTCTGGGGCAGATGAGTCACATGCGGGTAAGGTGATCCCAGTGCCCCCAGTATAGCCCAGTGACTTCCCAGTGACCCACAGCACGGCCCAGTACCCCCAACCGAGCCCCAGTGACCTCCCACTGCCCCCCTCTATTGCCAGTGATTCTCCAGTGAGCACCCAGTAACCTCCAGTAAGGCCCAGTAACCTCCCAGTGTCCCTCCGTGTGTCCTGGTAATCCCCTGCTAATAACCCAGTCCCTCCCAGTGCCCTCCCAGCATCCCTCAGTAACCCCCCAGTCGCTCCCAGTGCCCCCTGGTTCCCCCCAGTGTGTCCCAGTATCCCCCACTAATCACCCAGTGCCCCCCAAAGCCCCCCAAGTGTCCTCAGAGTGTCCCCAGATGCCCTTGACCTTTCAGTGAGTGTGGGGGAAGGGCCATTTTGGGGGTCAGAGGGTCCAGGGGGGCCTTCTGAGGGGAGATGGAGGGTTGGGGACATGTGGTATGCGGTTTGGGGACAGTAGGGAGGGGTTTAAGGACAGTGAAATGGGGGGTGTCAAGGGGGAAATTGGGGCCATGGGGAGGCCCTGGGGACACTGGAGACACCAGAGGGGTCTCATCA
>NW_020957371.1:15389-17403 GCF_003031625.1 Empidonax traillii | reverse complement strand
TTTTTACTAGCTAATTCTGTAATAAAAGCTGTTCGTAGTATTGTATGCATGGCAACTATTTGAAGTAGTGGGTTTGTCTTCTTTTTAAGCTTTTGATTCTCTTTGCTAGTAGTTTTTTTAAAATTTTATTCTCACTGCAATAAAAGATGTTTTGTAGTGTTTGAATGACTGTTGTACTTGTCTCTATTCTGGGCATGAATTCAAACAAACTAATACAGAAGGGACTGGTAAGAGGATTCAGGGTGTTCTGGGTGTGCTGGAAGAGACCAGGATGGGGTTTGTGGGATCCTGGGTGCTCTCTGGGAGGATTTGGGGGTCCTGACCCCCTCGACTCTCCCCAGAGATACCACAGGACAGTGTCCACTCCCACATATCCCAGCTCTCTCCCAAGTGGTCCCCCAACCCTTCTCCCTGTACCCCAATATACTCTGAGTCCCTCCCAGTGCCATCCCAGTCCCTCCCAATGCCATCCAAATCCCTACCAATGTCCTCCAAGCCCTCTCCCCTTTCTCCAGTTCCCCCCAGCTCATCCCAGTGTCTCCCCTGTCTCTCCCAATGACCCCAGTGTGTCCATCTCGCTGGTGCCATCGAGCTCCCAGCCCGGCCCCGGCCCAGTCCCGATGTCCCAGTGACATCACAGCTCGCCCTTTGCTGTCAACATTCTCCTGTGATGTCACTGGTCTCCAGTAATGTCACTGCTGTCACTGTGATTTCACCACTGTCCCTAACAGTGCCACCATTTCCCTGTGATGTGACCGATGTCCCTGTGATGTCACCAGACCTCTTTGATGTCACTGATGTCCCTGTGACATCACTGCTGTCCTTCTGTTGTCAATCTGATGTCACTGGTCCCCAATGATGTCCCTACTGTCTCTGTGATGTCACCACTGTCCCCTGTGATGTCACCATTGTCCTCGATGATGTCACTGCTGTCTCTGTGATGTCACCCCTGGCCTTGTGAAGTCATCACTGTCGACTGTGATGTCACAGATGTCCCCGTTAATGTCACTGCTGTCTCTGTGATGTCACCACTGTGCTGAGCCGTGGCACCATGTCCCAGTGAGTTCATCGATGTCCCTGTGACATCACGGCTGTCCCTTTGTTGTCAACAGTCCCCTGTGACGTCACTGGTCCCAATGAGGTCATTGCAATCTCTGTGATATCACCACTGTCCTTTGTGGTGTCACCAATGTTTCTGATGATATCACTGCTGTCTCTGTAATGTCACCCTTGTCCTTGTAAAGTCACCAATGTCCCCATTGATGTCACCGATGTCACTGTGATATCACAACTGTCCCTTTGTTTTCACCAGTTCCCTCTGATGTCACCCCAGTATTGTCATGGATGTCCCTGTGATGTCACTAATGTCACCAATGATGTCACTGATGTCTCTGTGATGTCACACCTGGCCTTATGTAGTCACTGATGTCCCCTGTGATGTCACCAATGTCCCTGTGCCATCATGGCTTTCCCATTATTGTCGCCAGTGCCTTGTGATGTCACCAGTGTCCCTGATGATGTCACTGATGTCTCTGTGATGATACCCCAGTCATTGTGAAGTCACTGATGTCCCCTCTGATGTCACTGATTTCCCTGTGACACCACGGCTGTCCCTTTGTTTTCACCAGTCACCTTTTCTGTTACTGTTCCTCAATGGTGTAACCTCTGACCCTGTGATGTCACCACTGTCCCCAGTGACTTCAGCAATGTCCCCAATGATGTCACTTGTGTCTCTATAATGTCAACCCTGTGCTTGTGAAGTCACCAGTATCCATCTGACATCACAGCTCTCCCTTTTTTGTCAGCAGTCCCCTGTGATGTCACTGGTCCCCAGTGATGTCACCCATCTCCCTCTGATGTCACCACTGTCCCCTGTGATGTTAACAATGACCCTGATGATGTAACCGGTGTCACTGTGACTTCACCTTTGCCCTTGTGAAGTCACTGAAGTCCCCTGTGATGTCACCAATGTCCCTGTGACATCACAGCTGTCCCTTTGTTGTCAACAGTCCCC
>NW_020957371.1:9216-10784 GCF_003031625.1 Empidonax traillii | reverse complement strand
TTGCTGCTGAGCCCCTGTGCCCCAGGACATCCCTGACAGAGCCCAGGCCCTTCTGCTGGGGGTCCCTGCAGAGCTGAGCAGATCCAGGTCACCTCCCATTGCTCTGCCAACCCCCTGGGCCTGCTCTGGGCCCTGCAGGTCCTTGCCCTGCTCCCAAGGGCTCTGGGGGTGCTTCATGCTCAGGCCTTGAGCTTTAGAGCTCAGGGTGGGGATTGGGCACAACTTTGGTAGGTTTGTTGTTCTGCTGGCAGGGTCTGGTTCATGATTTGGGGAAGAGCTTTTTGGTCTGGATCAGGATTCAAGCTTGGTTTTTTGTACTGGTAATACAGGTTTGGGTGGGCATTGGAGAAGAAACAACAGTCTGAAATTCTGTATTTGGGCTTTGCCTTTGTGATCAGGTTGAGGTTGGAATTAGAGCAGTGAATTCCTTCCAATGTGAGGGGTATTGCTTTTAGGTTGGGGCTTGAGGTTAAAAATAGTGTAAAGGTACATCAGATGTGTTTGTACAGTCAGTGTTTCAGCACCCTCAGCATTCCCTGAACCTGCTTTTACCTCAACAAAATCTTTGTTTTGCTTTGTTGTTCTGCTGGCAGGGTCTGGTTCATGATGATGGAAAGAGCCTTTTGGGCTTTTTCAGGGTTAAAGCTTGGCTTTTCATACTTTTAATACATGTTTGGAAGTGAGGTGGGCATTGGAATAGAAAAAAGAGTGTGGAGTTCTGAGTTTGGGTTTTGCATTTGAAGTCAGGGTGAGGTTGAGATTTGAGCAGTGAATTCCTTTCAATGGGGGGGGCAATACTTTTAGAATTGGACTATAAAGAGGTTACAAAGATGGTAAAGGTCTATTAGGACTGTTTGCATACTCAGTGTTTCAGTATCCTAATCATTCCCTGAACCTGCTTGTACCTCATCAAAATCTTTCCTCTCTATTCACGAGGTCCCTCCTTCCTTCCCCAAATATCCAATTCTTTTTGTCCCTGTTCCTCTTGATCTCCCCCAAACTTCCATCTGGGTGGGCTTAGCTTTGTGATGACCCTGTGCAACCTCATGGAATCAAAGGGGTCATTGTGGTACTGTAGGACCTCATGGAAAAAAAGGAACACAGGGACACTGTGAAATCCTGGGGAACCAGGGCACCATTTAACATCTGGGGCCTTGTGGAAAACGAAGGGAATCCTGAAACCTTTTGGAATCTCATGGAACCAGGGAGCCCTTGTGGCACTGTGGTGCCTCCTGGAAACAAAGAAACCCTGGGACACAGTGGAACCTCATGGAAGGAAGGGGCCACTGTGACACTACACGGCCTTTTTGTAGCCAAATGGATTTTGGGACTCTTTCGAACTCCCCTGAATCAAGGGGTCCTTGTGACACTGAGGACATCTCATGGACTCAAGGGACCACTGTGACACTGCAGGGCATTCTGGAGCCAAAGGATCCCGGGGACACTGAGCAGCCTCCTGGAATCAAGGGGCCACTTTGACACTGCAGGGCCTCATGGAAACCAAACCAAATCCAGGCTTGTCCAGGTGCTGAGGGGGATTCAGAAGGGAGGCAGCAGTGATTGCTCCC
>NW_020957371.1:0-4209 GCF_003031625.1 Empidonax traillii | reverse complement strand
CCCTGCTGGGCTGTGCAGAGGAGCTGCTCAGCAGCAGAGCTGTGTCTTTGAAGCTGTTCTTGGTTGCCAGGAGCTCCCTGTGTGCCAGGAGCCCGGCCCAGCTCAGCAGCACAGCAACAGCCCCAGGCATTTCATCACCCTCGGGGGCTTTGGGGATGAGTCCCTGAACATCAGACCCTGAGGAGAGTTGCAGGAACCTCTTGAGAAACCAAAGTGAGATTCAAACTGGAAAGTTTCTTGTAGTGTTAATGGGTCCCACTGAGGGATGCAACTGAGAAAAGATCTTGTTAGAGCAGAAAGCTGGAAACTGTGATGACAGGTCAGAGAATCACAGAATCATCAAGATTGAAAGAGACCTTTAATATCTTTTTGTCCAACTGTCAACCAGAACTACCATAATCATTCTTAAACCATATACAAATGCTATCTGAATGCTTCCAGAGACTCAATGACTTTTTTAGGAATCTTTTTCCAGTACCTAAACATTTAGTGAAAATTAATCTAGAGGCTCAAGATGCACTGTTTGTAAAAATGGCACTAAAACAATCAAAGATTTTCAAGAAATATTAAGGTCCCTCAAAGATCCCACTTCAATGGACATGGTTAAGGTGTCTCCCAGTGTAGGATCCAACACGTACAAAAAATCCCTACTAACTGAAGTCCTGGCAGTGCAACAACAACAGAAGGAGGCTCCGTGTCACCAGTGCTGGAAAATACATTTTAACTGGGACTGCTCCATCTAATAATACAGGGTTAACAGTTATCCCACAATCAGTGACTGTAGACAACCCTAAGGCATTAGAAGTGACTGTAAAAGCTCTATTTCCACTCGTGGAGCAAGACACAGAAACACCCATTGCCAATTTAACCCCCATTGCTGTAGGGGGGGACACTTTGGACTCTGTGCCGATGGTCCAGTGGTCACAGTCCGTTTTACTCCATCAGCCAATGCTGACCTGCAGGGTATTTTTTCCCAGCACTGACCAAAGTGTTTGAGGTCTTACAGACACAGCAGCAGACGTCACAATCTTTGTGGAGAGCGACTGGCCGAAGGAATGGAGCACTACGGAGCCCTGCATCGACATCAGAGGGGTAGGAGGAGCCCAAACACCGCTCCAAAGTGTCTC
This sequence comes from Empidonax traillii, assembly GCF_003031625.1. Lineage (NCBI taxonomy): Eukaryota > Metazoa > Chordata > Aves > Passeriformes > Tyrannidae > Empidonax > Empidonax traillii. The sequence continues at coordinate 3,082 of NW_020957371.1, read as the reverse complement.
CACTTTACTGATTGAAGGACCAGAAGGTAAAACTGCCTCAGCAAAGCCCTCTGTCCTTAATATCCCAATGACACTATGGGACAGAGATATGATAGGACAATGGGGAGTCCAATTAACTACCTCAAATTTAGTTTAAAGGCCACTGGTGAGCCGCAATCTCCTGCCCTCACACGGCTCTCTGACCAGCCAATCTGGGTGTCCCAGTGGCCCCTAAAGGGAGAGAAATTGTGGCAAATTAACCTACTAGTACATGAACAAGGAGCAAAGGGACATTAAGTACCAACTGATAGTCCTTGGAATTTCCCCATTTTTACCATACGGAAATCCAATGGAAAGTGGAGACTGCTATAGGATTTAAGAGAACTTAAGAAAATAATAGAGCTGATGGGGACTCTACAGTCAGAAGTTCCATCACTACAATGATACCTTCACAGTGGCCTATTGTTCCTATTGAAAGAAAAGACCGTTTCTTTAACATTGCATTAAGCCCTAAAGACTGTCGTGGGTTCACGTTTACAGTGCCTTCCATCAAGGCAGCAGAACCATCTCAGCGCTATCACTGGACAGTCCTCCCACAAGGAAGGAGGAACAGCCCCTCTGTTTGCCAAAGAGTCATTGCAGACGTGTTATCACCAACCCATCGACAGTGTCCCGATACCATCGTATCTCACTCTAGGGACGATCTCTTGCTGGCAGCGCAATTCGAGGGACAACTCCTGCAAGTGCATTTGTGTGTGAAAACTGCACTATTGACACATGGTCTGAAATTGCACCAGGGAAAGGACAAGTGACAGTTCCATGGAAATACCTTGGATTTCAAATGAAGAACACCACTATTCAGCCCCAGACTGTTACTTTACCCACTGACATCCACACCTTAAATGATTTGCAGTTGCTATTAGGCTTAATCAGTTGGGTTAGGCCTCTGTTAGGTGTAACAGCAGACCCCCTGAAACCGCTCCTTCAGCTCCTGGAAGGGGAGGCAGACTTAACCTGTCCTCAGTGCTTAACACTGGCAGCCCTGTCAGTATTAAAGGAAATAAATCAAAGACTGAGTTCCTGTCAGAGTCAAAGAAAAGTGTGGGGGTTACCTGTTGTTTTAGTAATTTTTAAAGGTATCAAACAACCTTATGCTCTAATAGGATAATTGGAATTAAAAGGCAAAGACTTTCTGGTATGGGAATGGGTTTTTCAAGCTTCCAGTTTTCCAAATCCATTCCTCCATATCCTGAGATGCTCTCCAAAGTCTGCCACAAAAGCAGATTGCAGCTTTGGGAGCTCTTGGGGAGAGATCCAGATGTTATCTATGTTCCTCTGTCTACTGTTCAACTAACTCAATTGCAGATTCATAGCTCTGATTTTCAGTTAGCCATTGCTGATTACAGGGGTCAATTTTCAGTTCATCTTCCACCTATTCCTTTTTTGCAGCTGCTGGCCCTTACTCAGCCAGAGCTAACACACAACTATTCTCCTGTTCCACTAACAAGTGCTGGAACTGTGCTCACAGATGGTTCTGGCAGAACATCTAACACAGCAGTCACCTGGCTCAGAGCAGGAAAATGGGTATATGACACACACAAGGTAAGAGGTTCCTCTCAGATAGCAGAGCTCTCTGCAGTCATACCTGCATTTCAATTATTTCCAGAGCCTTTAAACATTGTTTCCCATTCAGCCTCTGTCGTTGGAGCAGTCTAATGAATTGAGAATTCATCCATAAAAATATCTCCAATTACAATTAGCTCATATGTTCAAATCATTACTGCAAGAAATTAGTCATCATAAACACAAATTCCACATAATCCACATTCGTTCTCACACTTCTTTCCCAGGGCCCATCCCAGCAGGAAATCATGTGGCAGATCAAATAGCTGATACAGGGCACCTTGCCCAAACTGCAGTAGTTCCAATCAATTTCTAAAAAGCAAAGCTACTCCACAGATTTTTTCACCAACATTCAAAATGGGAGTTTTCTTGGAAGGTGGAATGTGGTAGAGTTCGGTCTCGCTAATAAAGACACACGGGACTGACGGTCTTTGAGTGAGGAGATGGTAGACTCCCGTTAAACCCTTAATGGAATTAACCCACTGGACATCTGGCAGTTGAGTATAAGGCATTATTCACCATTTGGAAAATTAAAACACATCCATGTGTCCATTGACATGTGTTCTGGTGCCATTGCAGCAGCAGCACATGCAGGAGAGAAGGCCCAAAATGTCAAAAACACCTTCTATCTGCAATATCAGTCCTTGGAATCCCCAAAATGATAAAAACAGATAATGGACCAGCATACACTTCTCACTCTTTAATAGAGTTTTTCAACATGTGGGGCATCTCCCATGTCACAGGGATCCCCCACTCCCCCACTGGTCAAGCAGTGCTAGAGCGTGCTCATCAAACACTCAAGGATATGTTAACCAAACAACAAAACACCACAATTGGACTGAGATGGTGGGTGTGGGAATGGTTGGGGTTTGGTCGATTTGCTGCTCAAGTCATGCATTGATTTTGGTTTCCTTTCTTGGAGCTGAGGAAGAGAAGAACCCAGGGACTGCAGGAACCCCTGAGCCAGCCCAAGGGACGTGCTTTTGGAAGGTGGATGGACAGGTTCAGCTCTCTGTATGATAAGTGGAGGGCTCTGAGCCAGAGAGGGGATGAGAGCCGGGTACAGGCTTGGGAATTGCCAGGAGGGCTTTTGAAATGAGCGTAGGGAGGGGATGTCTCAGAACAAGTCCCTTAGGAGAGGGAAATGGAGAGGCTGAGTTTTGACCCCAGCAGTGGGTTGTGCAGGGCAGAGCAGAGAATCTCCCCCATGTAAGATTCTTGTGGGTCTGTCTTTGCAGTTCTGACAGGCACTGCTTGTCACGGCCTATCCTCTGCATTCCAGAACAGGCCCTGGCAAGCAAAGAACCAACACCCCACACCAGCACAGTCAGACCCACCCATGTGCTTTGAACCCTTTTGTGATATCACAGCCTATCCTGTCCATTCTGGAATAGCCTGTGGATACCAAAAAAACAAGCCCCTACCATGTGACAGTTCAACCCTATCCGTGTTCCAAAGACCCCTTTGTGATGTCACAGCC